>NC_134484.1:214679210-214724210 GCF_040206685.1 Ascaphus truei | reverse complement strand
TTTTGAAAGCTCCTTGTATTGTCCCCGAGTATATTTGTATATAGTTATCATATCCCCTCTTAGATGCTTCTTTTCTAATGTAAATAAATCTAATTTAGCTAGCCTCTCCTCATAAGTTAGATTGTCCATCCCCTTTATTAATTTGGTGGCTATTCTCTGCACTCTCTCTAGTTCCATAATGTCTTTTCTTAGGATTGGTGCCCAAAATTGTACTTCATATTCAAGGTATGGTCTTACTAGTGCTTTGTAAAGGGGCATAATTATGTTTACTTCCCTTCCATCCATTGCCCGTTTGATGCAAGATAAGATCTTGTTTGCCTTTGCAGCTACTGCATAACATTGGGCACTATTGCTAAGCCTGCAGTCTACAAGCACTCCTACTGTAAATCCTTCTCCATCAAGGATTCCCCCAATACAGTATATCTCCATTTAATTTGTATGATATTGTTGTAAGTGTACCTGTAAGAAATACAGATCTGAATATCAACTGAGCCTGCTGAACATTAGACTTTATGTACCCCGTATATAATCCTAACATGAACAATCCATATATTTACACATTGTAAACATAAGCAGTGACACAAAGTCATGAAGGTTAACGCTTACATTTACGAAACACCATTTTTTGGTGGTAACAAACGACAGCACAAATATAAATAAATATGTGTCAGCTCCAATGAGTCCATGCTAAAAACATATCAAAAAATAATTTTAAACATTTTTATGTCCCGTCTCTGCACTTCTCTCCAGCTTCTCGCCACCTTCTTGCCAACTTTATTTGGCGGGACCATTTGGCGTGAAAATCTTAATTCTAGAGTTGCGATCAGCCGTGAGAAGCTGATCGGGGCTCCTAGAATACCACAAATTGGGGAACCGGCTAACAGTGGCGAGAAGAGGCTTCTCACTGCACGTTTGGCGATTTTTTTTTCTCGCCCAAAAAAAAATGCAGAGTTTTGAGAATCTAGCCAGCTTCTCGCTGCTTACTGAATCGCTATAGGCTTTTTTTGGCAAGAAGCTAGTGAAAATGTACTTATTGGAGCTTTCTGCATAGGCCCCTTATTCGTGTTTTGCCTTTCCTGGGGTGCTGGGACCGGGATATTTCTAAGCTGTAAGTTTCAGGGTGGGTTTGCTGGATAAAGTCTATACAGAATGTGTCTATGTATCAGGGTTCCAGAGTTATTGGATACCCCAGGAGTTAGATCCGGGAATCGAGTGAGATTCTAAGATGCAGCCAAGCACATTGCTCTGGGCAAACTCTGACTCTGAAAACATTATTACGACTCACTGCCAGGTTTACTGCTGCAGCATCTTCCAGACAAGGTAAACGGGTTGTAGGGGTTAATGTATACTGCTGCGGCCAAGTTTATTCGAGCATTTGCCCGTTCTTGGCCGCAGCAGTAGCCTGGCGCGCGCCCGAGGGTGACGGGCGCGCGCCGAAGCAGCGGAAGAGCGCCCTCCGATCGGGGCGCTCTCCCTACCGCTGCCGGGTCCGCCGGGTCCCCCGGAACCCCCTGCCGCCGTCCCGCGATCGCGGGACACCAGGGCTCCCTCGGGGAGCCCTGGACGCGCGTGCAGGGGGAGCAGGCTCCCGAAGACGCGTGACCGCGCATCTATGACGCGCGGCACGCCGAGGGGCGGCCACTAGCAAGCCGGGAAATCTCCCGGCTTGCGGATCTGGCCGCAGTGTAATAAACTGTGTCGCCACTGTACCTGCAATCATACACAGGGTCCATAGTATAAAGAGGGGTCCCAAGTATAAGGAGAGGTGCCCAGATACATGCCCAGGTACCCTGAACCTGGTATAGTAGTTCAGGGGGTGCTCCAGCTGTGATAAAGCTGAGAGTGATTTCTTGTGTGTAAAAGCTCTAAAAGTTATTACTAAAGTGTGCCAGGAAGGAGGCTAGTGTTCTGTAGGCAATATATACACTCACTACATCCCTGACACCAGAACAGGTATATATATTTTTTATCACACAGAAGACAGGACACAGTATATTTTAATAAAGAGTTATATTTAATAGGTATATGTACTGATAACCTGGGAATGAACTGTAGGATTTCCATGTCATGGATTCCAAGAGACCAGATGGCTACCAAGCTTGGTGCCTATGGGTCTGTGTGGAGTACTAACTTGAAAGCCTCAGAGATGACAAGGTGTTAGAACAGGAGGGGTACTGCAATTCTGCTTGATTACCAACATCCTTGTCTATCACAGTGTTATTCGGCCACCATATTCCAGAGCCCAGACTTTGTGGAGCCTGGACAGTGGGTGGGCTCAGTACGCAAAGAGGCAGAGGTGCCAGGTTGGCACATGCCCCATTGCAGAATGAGATATGGTACCCACCCGGCTTTACAATACCGTCAAATTGGTGATTGGCTGGCAGGGAAATTCCCACCCTCTGATAGGCTGTAGAGGTTTATTAATTGGACCCTGAAACCCATAAGGAGCCATTGAGGAGCGCAGATTCCAAACACCAAACAAACAGAGGAAAATTCAAAGATGCTCTGTCCTGAATAGATGCGAGCCGGCTTCAAAAATTTTGACTCAAGAATTCTTCTAAGTCCCACTTCTGAAGAACGTAGCATGCTGATATCAGTTCCAGGACTTTCGTGAGTACCTAGCAGTCATTGGAAAGGGCTACTACAGAGGTCATTTTTGTGAATTTCATTTTAAGGATAATTTTTTTCATTGCCCCATTCCCAGTAAGCTTGTTAACCCTGTAAATTGTGTTACATTGTGTGTATGTCTTTTCCTGAAATAAATTACAATTTATTTTACCTCCTTACTTTGCTCAATCAATGATCCCAGTGTAAAAAGGTGTTGATAAACCTGGTCTCCCATGACAGTCTTAAGTTAACTGTTGGCAGCAGTGGGATCGATTGAGCTTATGTTATAAAATCTTGAGGGTTCTTAAAACAAAGCAGGAAACTCGAAGATTGCGAGCTTCCAAAACAAGCAGTAACTTACACACGTTAAACAAAGCAAGGAAAACACGGGTTCTCTTTACCCCTTAGCTTAGTACATGCGGGCAAAGATGGACAAGCGATCAGGTAAGTACCGTCATAGGATCGAACCAAGATTGTTGCCTGGTTTTAAAGCTATGAGCTAACAACGGACAGTCGGACAAATACTTTACTGGAGGAGGACTTGGAAGCTCACGAATCCCGGATTGCTTTACTAGAGGAGGAACTGCTTTCAGCTTCAGCCCAGTTGCAGGAGGTTAATCCAGCCAAGGTGGTGGAGGAAGGACATGGGGAGGGAGCGGGTGCCAGCATGGACATTGTTGGGGCACCATTTCGGGGGTGTGCGGCCATTGAATCCCCAGTGGCTAATGGACATGACAACCCCGGTGCTTCATGGAGATAGGGGCATCCCTGGATGAAAGGGTCCGGCTGCTTGCAGCAACACAAGGAACATCAGCCCTGCACTCCACCTCATTTACGGGTGTCACAATGGACACAAACTTTATCAACACATTTATATTTCTGGGTACTCGATTGAACAGAACAAGTTGCAATATAAATTGTGATTTATTTCCTTGATAGACAAACACACGACATCTGCAGAATACACTTAAAACAACACTTACTGGGATAAGGGAACAAAATATATTTTCTTTTGCCTGCAAGCGCAAGAAATGCAGTCTTGATTTAAAGGTCCCGTGGCCAGATCGCAAGTTGACGATCTAATATCTCAGCCACCTCAAAGTATTTAGAAGAGATTCGTTAGAATTCGTTCAAGAGTCACCAGGGCTAACGAATTCCGAAATTTGGGGAAAATCCTTGGTTACGTTATTATTAACCCCTTCTCTCCGGGACTGGTTGCCGCTGTGCTGGAACAAAGTCTTGCGTCTTTACATCATGGATCGAAATTCAGGAATCATGAACAACACTGGGGATACCTCAGAAGCCGCCGTTATAGACTGGCCAAGGCTATCTTTAACATGTGGACCCAATCCCCTCGTGGGAACAATTTAACCCACCAATAGCTGTGTTGCCAACAGTTCATAAGACCGGGCAAAAAGGCTTTCCGGTGTGAAAAGCGCATGGGTCATGTTGACACCCATGCCACTTAGCGTACCTGGGATACACCCATACCTTGGCACCGCTGAGTCTGATTTTTGACACAGAGGTGTCAATGGGCCAGCATCTGTTATACATCAGAATGCCAGACCTGTATACATTATGGGTCTCTGGGTCTTTTCATCCCTGACACTTCTTTAGACTGAGGGGCGCTAAATCAGCGTGACCCCTTTGAAGTGCAGGCATGCAAATACCCCCAGCTCACTCACCCATCTCACATCTTTATGTCTGAGGAATTCCTTCCCGGGCTTACAGAATACATCCTGCCTTACATTTTAAATCGGCAGTTTTTACATGCTTTATTAAAACATCATGTCCTGTTCGTGTTACAACTGTTATTATATGTATGTGCATGTGGTGTTTTACTGTACTTGCATCCCAAAAATCAGGTTTCTGGGTGCTTTCGTTCTCGAGTTAGCAGTTCTAATTGAAATGCCGGATTTGAGACCGCAAGTTCACCCGGTTCTCACGGCAATTGAAACAGTTCCCACGTCAGTTGCCTTTCCGCCTTTCAAGTTACGGAGTTAATGAGAGATGGATACATTGTCTCGGTAAAGAATTTGAGATTCTAACTGCAAGTATTGGATACCCATCTCATAGACAGCTCTTTAAACTTTTGCCACGCTTTCTCAATCAGGTCTAGCTTTGGGCGCTCCTACGCTATCATGTGTCTGTGAGAGGGAATAACAAGCAATTGTAATGCTTGACTGCCCGCAGACCTGACCAGTCCCCAGTACTGAGATGGGTAAGGATATAACACGCACCCACAGCAGTGAGGGCATGCCCGGAGTGTGGTAAGATGTGTTGCGTCTGGTGAGGAAAGGGTTAGCCAGATACTTGCCGCGTCCGGGGCCCCAGAGGTCCGAAGGTATAAATCCGAAAGCCGCAGGTCAAGGGCAGGAGAGAGCAGCGTAGTGAGGTCCAAAGCCGAGTCCAGGGGGTAGCGAGGTACACAAAGTCTAACAAGAGCCGAGATCAAATCCAAGGGTATCAAACAAGGGCAGGGACTGGAGTGTGAGCTGCAAAACACAAGAGAGCCAGGCACAGACCTCCGTATTACTAGAGCCACAAGAAAACTATGCAGAGTGAGGAAGGAGAGGGCAGACAGGAATTTTATATGTGGGAGAGCCAATGGGTGCAAGAGGTGGAGTGGGGGCTTGCCTGAGCGGAGCCAGGGGTAGGCTTAGATGCCTAGTGTGATTTTCCCCATTGGGAATAGCCTCCAGCTGATGGGAGGTGGAGCCCAGGCTGCAGAAGGAGTGTAGAAGAGAACGGGTGCGCGCGCGCACTGTAACAGTCCTGCGTCCGCGCCCCGGCAGTGTGTGGGCGGCAGCGGCGTGTGCCGTGGATGACAGGAACTTCGCCCGACCGGAGCGGGTAAGGAGCTGACAGGGAGGGGGCCTGGGCTGCGTGGCATTGCTGGGAGCCATTGTGACGGGGACCCACTGTAAGGCGCATGTCCCCCGATCCCTTACAGTACCCCCCCTTGAGGATCAGGCTCCGGACGATCCTCCCAAGGTTTATGAGGAAACTTCCGATGAAACTGTTTAAGTAAAGCTGGAGCGTGAATATGATTATGAGGTACCCAAGAACATTCCTCCGGGCCGTATATTTTCCAATGAACGAGGAACTGAAGTCTGCCCCTGGAAACTCAAGAATTGAGAATTAATTGAACTTCAAATTCCTGTTGCCCCTGTACCACCACTGGATGAGGTCTGTGAGAACGGTCTGAAAAATGTACATTCCGGAAAAAGGGTTTCAGGAGAGAAACATGGAAAACTGTGGGTATCCTCATGGTGGGAGGCCACAAAAGCCGATAAGCCACAAGGTTGATCCATTCGAGGACCTTGAAAGGACCCAAGAATCTGGGCACCAGCTTCTGAAAAAGAGTTTTAAGCTTGATATTCTTAGAGGAAAGCCAGACTCTGTCCCCCGGTTTATACTCTGGTGTTACCTGGCGTCGCTGATCCGCTTGAACCGTCTGTCTTCGGACGGCCCCTTGCAAGGCTTTTTGAATCCTCTTCCAGGTGTCTTGTAGATTAGAGACTTGGAGATCTGCTGCAGGTACTCCAGACGGAATGGATGAGAGAGGAAGACGGCTGGGGTGGAACCCATAATTAATGAAGAATGGCGACTCTTGCGTGGATTCATTCCTCAGCGAATTAATCGCAAATTCAGCCCAGGGTAATAGATCTACCCAGTTGTCTTGAGATTCAGACACAAAACACCTAAGATACTGCTCCAAGGTCTGATTCATTCTCTCTGTCTGGCCATTGGTCTGTGGGTGATAACCTGAGGAGAAGTGGAGGGATATGCCAAATCTCTGAGAAAACGCTCGCCAAAACTTAGAAACAAATTGAGTGCCCCTGTCCGAGACAATAGTGAGTGGAACGCCGTGTAGTCTGAAAATTTCTTTAGAAAACACGTCGGCCAAGGTGGCCGAATTGGGAAGACCCTTGAGGGGTACAAAGTGCGTGTGCTTGGAAAATCTGTCCACCACAACAAGAATCGTATTCATCCCTTTGGAAGTTGGGAGTTCCACAATAAAGTCCATGTATATAAGTTTCCAAGGCCGTTCAGGGATGGGAAGAGGCATGAGAAGCCCAGATGGTTTGTGTCGAGCGGACTTACTCTGTGCGCAAGCTTTCGTGAAATCAAAAATGTCTTTGCTCATTTTAGGCCACTGCAACATGGGACTTACCCTGTTCAGAAAACTTGCCTCTAATCCAGCAGTGTGCTGGTTAATTGACCAGCACCTGGCTGATTATACGCCAGCCTGCCTCTGAGACAGGAAGTGAGACTCCTTAACACACCTGTGAGCTGAACAAGGAGACAGACGTCTTGAGCCTGCCAGAAGAAACTGCACGCTGCCAGCAAGACACAGGGGAAAGTACTTCTAAACCTTGAGAACAAAGAAGCCTTCTCCTACAAGAGACAGATAAGACTTTGGGCACTATTGCTAAGCCTGCAGTCTACAAGCACTCCTACTGTAAATCCTTCTCCATCAAGGATTCCCCCAATACAGTATATCTCCATTTAATTTGTATGATATTGTTGTAAGTGTACCTGTAAGAAATACAGATCTGAATATCAACTGAGCCTGCTGAACATTAGACTTTATGTACCCCGTATATAATCCTAACATGAACAATCCATATATTTACACATTGTAAACATAAGCAGTGACACAAAGTCATGAAGGTTAACGCTTACATTTACGAAACACCATTTTTTGGTGGTAACAAACGACAGCACAAATATAAATAAATATGTGTCAGCTCCAATGAGTCCATGCTAAAAACATATCAAAAAATAATTTTAAACATTTTTATGTCCCGTCTCTGCACTTCTCTCCAGCTTCTCGCCACCTTCTTGCCAACTTTATTTGGCGGGACCATTTGGCGTGAAAATCTTAATTCTAGAGTTGCGATCAGCCGTGAGAAGCTGATCGGGGCTCCTAGAATACCACAAATTGGGGAACCGGCTAACAGTGGCGAGAAGAGGCTTCTCACTGCACGTTTGGCGATTTTTTTTTCTCGCCCAAAAAAAAATGCAGAGTTTTGAGAATCTAGCCAGCTTCTCGCTGCTTACTGAATCGCTATAGGCTTTTTTTGGCAAGAAGCTAGTGAAAATGTACTTATTGGAGCTTTCTGCATAGGCCCCTTATTCGTGTTTTGCCTTTCCTGGGGTGCTGGGACCGGGATATTTCTAAGCTGTAAGTTTCAGGGTGGGTTTGCTGGATAAAGTCTATACAGAATGTGTCTATGTATCAGGGTTCCAGAGTTATTGGATACCCCAGGAGTTAGATCCGGGAATCGAGTGAGATTCTAAGATGCAGCCAAGCACATTGCTCTGGGCAAACTCTGACTCTGAAAACATTATTACGACTCACTGCCAGGTTTACTGCTGCAGCATCTTCCAGACAAGGTAAACGGGTTGTAGGGGTTAATGTATACTGCTGCGGCCAAGTTTATTCGAGCATTTGCCCGTTCTTGGCCGCAGCAGTAGCCTGGCGCGCGCCCGAGGGTGACGGGCGCGCGCCGAAGCAGCGGAAGAGCGCCCTCCGATCGGGGCGCTCTCCCTACCGCTGCCGGGTCCGCCGGGTCCCCCGGAACCCCCTGCCGCCGTCCCGCGATCGCGGGACACCAGGGCTCCCTCGGGGAGCCCTGGACGCGCGTGCAGGGGGAGCAGGCTCCCGAAGACGCGTGACCGCGCATCTATGACGCGCGGCACGCCGAGGGGCGGCCACTAGCAAGCCGGGAAATCTCCCGGCTTGCGGATCTGGCCGCAGTGTAATAAACTGTGTCGCCACTGTACCTGCAATCATACACAGGGTCCATAGTATAAAGAGGGGTCCCAAGTATAAGGAGAGGTGCCCAGATACATGCCCAGGTACCCTGAACCTGGTATAGTAGTTCAGGGGGTGCTCCAGCTGTGATAAAGCTGAGAGTGATTTCTTGTGTGTAAAAGCTCTAAAAGTTATTACTAAAGTGTGCCAGGAAGGAGGCTAGTGTTCTGTAGGCAATATATACACTCACTACATCCCTGACACCAGAACAGGTATATATATTTTTTATCACACAGAAGACAGGACACAGTATATTTTAATAAAGAGTTATATTTAATAGGTATATGTACTGATAACCTGGGAATGAACTGTAGGATTTCCATGTCATGGATTCCAAGAGACCAGATGGCTACCAAGCTTGGTGCCTATGGGTCTGTGTGGAGTACTAACTTGAAAGCCTCAGAGATGACAAGGTGTTAGAACAGGAGGGGTACTGCAATTCTGCTTGATTACCAACATCCTTGTCTATCACAGTGTTATTCGGCCACCATATTCCAGAGCCCAGACTTTGTGGAGCCTGGACAGTGGGTGGGCTCAGTACGCAAAGAGGCAGAGGTGCCAGGTTGGCACATGCCCCATTGCAGAATGAGATATGGTACCCACCCGGCTTTACAATACCGTCAAATTGGTGATTGGCTGGCAGGGAAATTCCCACCCTCTGATAGGCTGTAGAGGTTTATTAATTGGACCCTGAAACCCATAAGGAGCCATTGAGGAGCGCAGATTCCAAACACCAAACAAACAGAGGAAAATTCAAAGATGCTCTGTCCTGAATAGATGCGAGCCGGCTTCAAAAATTTTGACTCAAGAATTCTTCTAAGTCCCACTTCTGAAGAACGTAGCATGCTGATATCAGTTCCAGGACTTTCGTGAGTACCTAGCAGTCATTGGAAAGGGCTACTACAGAGGTCATTTTTGTGAATTTCATTTTAAGGATAATTTTTTTCATTGCCCCATTCCCAGTAAGCTTGTTAACCCTGTAAATTGTGTTACATTGTGTGTATGTCTTTTCCTGAAATAAATTACAATTTATTTTACCTCCTTACTTTGCTCAATCAATGATCCCAGTGTAAAAAGGTGTTGATAAACCTGGTCTCCCATGACAGTCTTAAGTTAACTGTTGGCAGCAGTGGGATCGATTGAGCTTATGTTATAAAATCTTGAGGGTTCTTAAAACAAAGCAGGAAACTCGAAGATTGCGAGCTTCCAAAACAAGCAGTAACTTACACACGTTAAACAAAGCAAGGAAAACACGGGTTCTCTTTACCCCTTAGCTTAGTACATGCGGGCAAAGATGGACAAGCGATCAGGTAAGTACCGTCATAGGATCGAACCAAGATTGTTGCCTGGTTTTAAAGCTATGAGCTAACAACGGACAGTCGGACAAATACTTTACTGGAGGAGGACTTGGAAGCTCACGAATCCCGGATTGCTTTACTAGAGGAGGAACTGCTTTCAGCTTCAGCCCAGTTGCAGGAGGTTAATCCAGCCAAGGTGGTGGAGGAAGGACATGGGGAGGGAGCGGGTGCCAGCATGGACATTGTTGGGGCACCATTTCGGGGGTGTGCGGCCATTGAATCCCCAGTGGCTAATGGACATGACAACCCCGGTGCCTCATGGAGATAGGGGCATCCCTGGATGAAAGGGTCCGGCTGCTTGCAGCAACACAAGGAACATCAGCCCTGCACTCCACCTCATTTACGGGTGTCACAATGGACACAAACTTTATCAACACATTTATATTTCTGGGTACTCGATTGAACAGAACAAGTTGCAATATAAATTGTGATTTATTTCCTTGATAGACAAACACACGACATCTGCAGAATACACTTAAAACAACACTTACTGGGATAAGGGAACAAAATATATTTTCTTTTGCCTGCAAGCGCAAGAAATGCAGTCTTGATTTAAAGGTCCCGTGGCCAGATCGCAAGTTGACGATCTAATATCTCAGCCACCTCAAAGTATTTAGAAGAGATTCGTTAGAATTCGTTCAAGAGTCACCAGGGCTAACGAATTCCGAAATTTGGGGAAAATCCTTGGTTACGTTATTATTAACCCCTTCTCTCCGGGACTGGTTGCCGCTGTGCTGGAACAAAGTCTTGCGTCTTTACATCATGGATCGAAATTCAGGAATCATGAACAACACTGGGGATACCTCAGAAGCCGCCGTTATAGACTGGCCAAGGCTATCTTTAACATGTGGACCCAATCCCCTCGTGGGAACAATTTAACCCACCAATAGCTGTGTTGCCAACAGTTCATAAGACCGGGCAAAAAGGCTTTCCGGTGTGAAAAGCGCATGGGTCATGTTGACACCCATGCCACTTAGCGTACCTGGGATACACCCATACCTTGGCGCCGCTGAGTCTGATTTTTGACACAGAGGTGTCAATGGGCCAGCATCTGTTATACATCAGAATGCCAGACCTGTATACATTATGGGTCTCTGGGTCTTTTCATCCCTGACACTTCTTTAGACTGAGGGGCGCTAAATCAGCGTGACCCCTTTGAAGTGCAGGCATGCAAATACCCCCAGCTCACTCACCCATCTCACATCTTTATGTCTGAGGAATTCCTTCCCGGGCTTACAGAATACATCCTGCCTTACATTTTAAATCGGCAGTTTTTACATGCTTTATTAAAACATCATGTCCTGTTCGTGTTACAACTGTTATTATATGTATGTGCATGTGGTGTTTTACTGTACTTGCATCCCAAAAATCAGGTTTCTGGGTGCTTTCGTTCTCGAGTTAGCAGTTCTAATTGAAATGCCGGATTTGAGACCGCAAGTTCACCCGGTTCTCACGGCAATTGAAACAGTTCCCACGTCAGTTGCCTTTCCGCCTTTCAAGTTA
The DNA here is from genome assembly GCF_040206685.1 of Ascaphus truei. Taxonomy (NCBI): domain Eukaryota; kingdom Metazoa; phylum Chordata; class Amphibia; order Anura; family Ascaphidae; genus Ascaphus; species Ascaphus truei. The sequence goes on along the minus strand of NC_134484.1, from coordinate 214,712,918 downwards.
CGGAGTTAATGAGAGATGGATACATTGTCTCGGTAAAGAATTTGAGATTCTAACTGCAAGTATTGGATACCCATCTCATAGACAGCTCTTTAAACTTTTGCCACGCTTTCTCAATCAGGTCTAGCTTTGGGCGCTCCTACGCTATCATGTGTCTGTGAGAGGGAATAACAAGCAATTGTAATGCTTGACTGCCCGCAGACCTGACCAGTCCCCAGTACTGAGATGGGTAAGGATATAACACGCACCCACAGCAGTGAGGGCATGCCCGGAGTGTGGTAAGATGTGTTGCGTCTGGTGAGGAAAGGGTTAGCCAGATACTTGCCGCGTCCGGGGCCCCAGAGGTCCGAAGGTATAAATCCGAAAGCCGCAGGTCAAGGGCAGGAGAGAGCAGCGTAGTGAGGTCCAAAGCCGAGTCCAGGGGGTAGCGAGGTACACAAAGTCTAACAAGAGCCGAGATCAAATCCAAGGGTATCAAACGAGGGCAGGGACTGGAGTGTGAGCTGCAAAACACAAGAGAGCCAGGCACAGACCTCCGTATTACTAGAGCCACAAGAAAACTATGCAGAGTGAGGAAGGAGAGGGCAGACAGGAATTTTATATGTGGGAGAGCCAATGGGTGCAAGAGGTGGAGTGGGGGCTTGCCTGAGCGGAGCCAGGGGTAGGCTTAGATGCCTAGTGTGATTTTCCCCATTGGGAATAGCCTCCAGCTGATGGGAGGTGGAGCCCAGGCTGCAGAAGGAGTGTAGAAGAGAACGGGTGCGCGCGCGCACTGTAACAGTCCTGCGTCCGCGCCCCGGCAGTGTGTGGGCGGCAGCGGCGTGTGCCGTGGATGACAGGAACTTCGCCCGACCGGAGCGGGTAAGGAGCTGACAGGGAGGGGGCCTGGGCTGCGTGGCATTGCTGGGAGCCATTGTGACGGGGACCCACTGTAAGGCGCATGTCCCCCGATCCCTTACAGTACCCCCCCTTGAGGATCAGGCTCCGGACGATCCTCCCAAGGTTTATGAGGAAACTTCCGATGAAACTGTTTAAGTAAAGCTGGAGCGTGAATATGATTATGAGGTACCCAAGAACATTCCTCCGGGCCGTATATTTTCCAATGAACGAGGAACTGAAGTCTGCCCCTGGAAACTCAAGAATTGAGAATTAATTGAACTTCAAATTCCTGTTGCCCCTGTACCACCACTGGATGAGGTCTGTGAGAACGGTCTGAAAAATGTACATTCCGGAAAAAGGGTTTCAGGAGAGAAACATGGAAAACTGTGGGTATCCTCATGGTGGGAGGCCACAAAAGCCGATAAGCCACAAGGTTGATCCATTCGAGGACCTTGAAAGGACCCAAGAATCTGGGCACCAGCTTCTGAAAAAGAGTTTTAAGCTTGATATTCTTAGAGGAAAGCCAGACTCTGTCCCCCGGTTTATACTCTGGTGTTACCTGGCGTCGCTGATCCGCTTGAACCGTCTGTCTTCGGACGGCCCCTTGCAAGGCTTTTTGAATCCTCTTCCAGGTGTCTTGTAGATTAGAGACTTGGAGATCTGCTGCAGGTACTCCAGACGGAATGGATGAGAGAGGAAGACGGCTGGGGTGGAACCCATAATTAATGAAGAATGGCGACTCTTGCGTGGATTCATTCCTCAGCGAATTAATCGCAAATTCAGCCCAGGGTAATAGATCTACCCAGTTGTCTTGAGATTCAGACACAAAACACCTAAGATACTGCTCCAAGGTCTGATTCATTCTCTCTGTCTGGCCATTGGTCTGTGGGTGATAACCTGAGGAGAAGTGGAGGGATATGCCAAGTCTCTGAGAAAACGCTCGCCAAAACTTAGAAACAAATTGAGTGCCCCTGTCCGAGACAATAGTGAGTGGAACGCCGTGTAGTCTGAAAATTTCTTTAGAAAACACGTCGGCCAAGGTGGCCGAATTGGGAAGACCCTTGAGGGGTACAAAGTGCGTGTGCTTGGAAAATCTGTCCACCACAACAAGAATCGTATTCATCCCTTTGGAAGTTGGGAGTTCCACAATAAAGTCCATGTATATAAGTTTCCAAGGCCGTTCAGGGATGGGAAGAGGCATGAGAAGCCCAGATGGTTTGTGTCGAGCGGACTTACTCTGTGCGCAAGCTTTCGTGAAATCAAAAATGTCTTTGCTCATTTTAGGCCACTGCAACATGGGACTTACCCTGTTCAGAAAACTTGCCTCTAATCCAGCAGTGTGCTGGTTAATTGACCAGCACCTGGCTGATTATACGCCAGCCTGCCTCTGAGACAGGAAGTGAGACTCCTTAACACACCTGTGAGCTGAACAAGGAGACAGACGTCTTGAGCCTGCCAGAAGAAACTGCACGCTGCCAGCAAGACACAGGGGAAAGTACTTCTAAACCTTGAGAACAAAGAAGCCTTCTCCTACAAGAGACAGATAAGACTTTCCTTTCTAAGACTTTTTGTATATCTGCACATATCAAGATATATGTTTGGGGCTGGGAGACATGCTAATCTAAAGGGAGTTGTGGACTGCATACACTGGCGACACACTTTATTCGAGCTCGGCTAGTCCCACGAATTCGGGTATACCCGGGTGTATTGAGGTTTGTGACTGTTTTCTGCCCGAGTGCATTGAGGTATTTTCCAGGCAGGGATTGAAGCATTTTATTCCCGCTGGCTGCAATACTGCACAGTATATATATATATACTGCATTACAATTCATGAATTTATGCCATCTGGTAGACATGCAAAGCATTGCAGCCTATTAAATCCTAATCATTATCATTTAACAGATCAGCCGCCCGTCAGCCAGGCATGAACCCAGGCTGGGAAGGCAAACGCAACGGGGCTTGTCAGAGGTGAGGAGCGGCGTATTCCAGGTATCTGCCAGGTACATACTGGGTATTTGCTCGAATAAAGTGTGTCGGTGCAGTAGGTTTCACTAGAAATACTCCCAAGTGGAACAGAAGCTTTGTTTGACCCCTTATTTGCATACGTTTGGATGATTTTCTTGTGTTAAAGAAACAGGCGCAATAAAAGCCTTATTTAATTTCACCTTAAAAAAGTCTCCATTGCATACCTCTGCACATGTCCTCTTACAGCCACCACTAGGTACGCGTGATTATATCCAGTGTCCTCTTGAAGCCAGGATGACCCGCTGACCTGGACGAATGCCCCCTATTCAGGATCTTGTGGCGAAAACGTGGAGCGGCGTACAGACGTCCTTCTGGCACCCTTATTCTCCTGGAGATATGAGCCTTGGCTTTGGTGATTTCATCCAGGATATCGAAAGTATTAGCAGAAATTATGTATTTGGCAGGCAAAATGGTTTACATAAGTTCATTAGATCTCTCTTCGGTAGAGAACTGACGTGAAAGTGCGTCGGCTTTAATATTCTTGGTACCAGGAATATATGAAATCGTGGAATTGAATCGGGAGTAAAAAAGTGCCCAACGTGCTTGGCGGGATCCCAGATGATGAGCCTCCTCAATATACAATACGTTTTTGTGATTGGTGAGAATGGCTACTGGCTCCTTTGTACCCTCTAGAAGATGTCTCCATTCTTGTAAGGCTAGCTTGATCGCCAAGAGTTCTCGGTTCCCGACATCATAATTTCTCTCGGCCGACGAAAATTTTCTTGAAAAGAACCCACAAGGGTGGAGTTTCTCCTTAGGTGTGAACCTTTGTGAAAATACTGCCCCAGCTCCAACGTCGGAAGCGTCGACTTCAAGGGTGAAGGGGAGAGACGTGTCCGGGTGACGAAGGATGGGGTCGGAGACGAAGGCTCCTTTGAGGAACTCGAAGGCTTTGATGGCCTCAGGGGACCATCCAGATGGGTCAGCCCCTTTTTTGGTAAGGGCGGTAATGGGCAGAGCAATAGTAGAGAAATTACGGATAAATTTCCGATAGTAGTTTGAGAATCCGAGGAAACGCTGGACAGCTTTCAGGGAATTCGGTAAGGTCCAATCTAGGACAGCCTTCAATTTCTCAGGATCCATGGTGAAGCCTTTGTCGGAAATTATATAGCCCATGAAGGCTGTGGATGATTGGTAGAAGAGACATTTCTTCATCTTCGCGTAGAGGCTATTTGCACAGAGCCGAGCGAGGAGCAACCTGGTATGGTGTATGTGCTCCTCAAGGTTTCTGGAGAAGATAAGGATGTCGTCTAGGTATACTATGACAAAGTTACCCAAAATGTCCTGGAAGATATCATTCATAAATTCTTGGAAGACGGCGGGGGCATTGCAGAGGCCAAATGGCATCACAATGTATTCATAATGGCCCGTGCGGGTGTTGAACGCAGTCTTCCACTCGTCGCCCTCCCGTATTCAAATCAAATTGTAAGCTCCTCTCAGATCGAGTTTGGAGAACACAGAGGCTCCTTGGAGCCGGTCAAAGAGTTCCGAGATAAGCGGAAGCGGGTACCGGTTTTTAACTGTGATCTTATTAAGCCCATGAAAGTCAATACAGGGTCTTAATGAGCCATCCTTTTTCTTCACGAAGAAGAACCCTGCCCCGGCCGGGGAAGTAGAATTCCGAATAAAGCCTCTCTTGAGGTTCTCCTTGATGTAGGTAGTCATAGCCTCGGTCTCAGGCACGGAGAGGGGATAAGACTTAGACTTAGGGAGTGTGGCTTCAGGAATTAATTCAATAGGGCAATCATGCAAACAATGAGGCGGCAGAACCTCAGCCTGGGTCTTGTTAAAGACATCCAAAAAATCCCAGTAAGCTTCGGAAGAGTGGAGAGAGGTGGTATCGAAGTGTCGAGGCCAGCGAGCGTGGTAATGGGGGGTACGACAGCCTCCTTCACGGTAGAACACCACTGAATCTGCAATTTGTCCGTCCAATCGACACGCGGATTGTGAAGCTGGAGCCAAGGTAATCCCAGACTGACCTTGACTGTGGGTGAATGGAAAACATCGAAGATGATGACCTCAGTGTGACCGTCCACAGTGGAGAGTGTGAGAGGAACAGACTCCCAGATGATGAACGCTGGTTGGAGAGTTTGGCCGTCAATAGCCTCTAGGCTGGTGGGTACTCTCTTCTTGACTAACGGAATTCGATTATTGCATGCATAGTCGTGATCTAGGAAGTTGCCACCAAACCCGGAGTCGATGAATGCTGCGACATTGGGACCCTCGAGGGTTATAGGCAAAAGAATTCTCTTTGGGAGTTCTTCGGGGGAAGAGGGGCAAGGAGAGATGGAACCCAGGGAAAGCCCCTTAAACTTCACTGGGCATTCTCGTTTCCCAGTCTCAGGCGGCAGTGACGTACTTGGTGATCCGGGTAACCGCAATAGTAACAGAGACCCTCATTACAGCGGCGCGTTATCTCTGTGGACCGAAGTTGTTGACTACTGATTTGCATTGGTTCAGGGGCATCCAACCCCGGTAGGACCAAGGAAGGAGACTAAGGAGAAGCAGCCATGGGTGGCATAAATCGGGGACGCTGGCGTTCCTGGCGTGTCTCTTGAATGCGCTGGTCCACCCGGATGCTGAGGGAAATGAGATCCTCCAAAGAAGAGGGACGGGCATGAGCTGCTAGATCGTCCTTGAGGGATTCGGCCAAGCCCTGCCAGTACGCCGCGGAAAGAGCTTCATCGTTCCACCGAGTCTTCGCAGCGATTGTGCGGAACTCCACCTCATATCTTGCAGCCGACCTGCGACCCTGGGAGAGATGAAACAAGGATGAAGCGGCAGTCTCTTGACACGCCGGCGTATCAAAGACTTGCTGGAATCCGCGCCAAAATCTAGGGAAATCTTGCGTTATCTCTCATCTGTTCTCGCAGAGAGGCGATGCCCAAGTGAGAGCGTCGCCCGTCAGCAAGGCCTAGATATAGGCCACATTGGAGCGATCTGTGGGGAACTGAGATGGTGACATCTCGAACTGGGCGTCACACTGGTTCAGGAATCCCCGGCAAGTGAGGGGATCTTCGACATACCGGTTGGGTGGTGGAATGCGTGGCTCCGAGGTGCCCATAGGTACCAGAGCAGGGGGTGCCGGTGCTGCTGGCGAGTCCCGCAGAGAGAGGTTAGAAAGCTGCTGTGCCATGGCGGTCACTTGATCACTCAGAAATTGCCAGTGTTCCATGGACACACCTTGGCCCACCTCAGGGGGGTCTGCATTTGGTGGGCTCTGCATAATGTAACGCTTGACTGCCCACAGACCAGACCAGTCCCCAGTACTGAGGTTGGTAAGGATATAACACGCACCCACAGCAGTGGGGGAGTGCCCGGAGTGTGGTAAGATGCGTTGCGTCTGGTGAGGAAAGGGTTAGCCCGATACTTGCCGCGTCCGGGGCGCCAGAGATCCGAAGGTATAAATCCGAAAGCCGTAGGTCAAGGGCAGGAGAGAGTAACGTAGTGAGGTCCAAAGCTGAGTCCAGGGGGTAGCGAGGTACACGAAGTCTAACAAGAGCCGAGATCAAATCCAAGGGTATCAAACAAGGGCAGGGACTGGAGCGTGTGCTGCAAAACACAAGAGAGCCAGGCATAGACCTTCGTACTAATAGAGCCACAAGAAAACTATGCAGAGCGAGGAAGGAGAGGGCAGACAGGAACTATATATTTGGGAGAGCCAATGGGAGCAAGTGGTGGAGCGGGGGCTTGCCTGAGCGGAGCCAGGGATAGGCTTAGATGCCTAGTGTGATGTTCCCCAGTGAGAATAGCCTCCAGCTGATGGGACGTGGAGCCCAGGCTGCAGGAGGAGTGTAGAAGTGAACGGGTGAGCGCGCACCCTGTAACAGTCCTGCGCATGTGCCCCGGCAGCATGTGGGCGGCGGTGGTGTGTGCCGCGGTGGTGTGTGCCGCGGAGGACAGGAACGTCGCCAGACCGGAGCGGGTAAGGATCCGATGGGGAGGGGGCCTGGGCTGCGCGGCATTGCTGGGAGCTGGTGTGACGGGGACCCGCTTTAAGGCACGTGTCCCCCGATCCCTTACAGCAATGCATTTTGTCTTTTAACGTAGCACGCAGGGTATGGCTTGAAAATGGTGGAGAAAAACGTCTGAGACAGGGCAAACACAGTGATGCATTGCAAACCAGTTTAACCCCTTCACTCCCACTGTGGATCAGGATTAATCAGCCAGGTATAAACTTTATTTTAGGCCTGATTAATCCTCTCCCCGCCACAACAAGGAGCAAGCAATCCCCCAAGTGGACCATCACAGCTTTGGGAAGTTCGTGGATGGCATGCCCAAAATTGATGGGTTTCTCAGGAACATTGAAGCCGAATGTCACAAATACAAGGTACCAGAGCGGGACTGGGTTTTGCGGCCCGGCCCGTTATTGTCAGGCGTGGCCAAAGCGACTCTCCAGGCAATCGCACATGAGGATGGCAATGACTATCTACATGTGAAAGCACTCCTGCTCACCCAGTATGCCCTCACCCCAGAAGCATGCCGGGGCATGTTTCGATCCGAAGAGAAATGGCCCGAGAGTCCTACATGCTGTTTGCATCCAGCGTGGCTTTGCATTGGGGATAGTGGGTGGAGGGATATGGTGATCTAAGTACCACTTGCTTCTGGACTTTATCTATAAAGAACAGTTTTTGCAGCAGTGCCCCGCGGACGTGCGGGAATGGATCTTTTACCGCAAGCCAAAGACGTATAAACTGGCTAATGAATTAACTGTCGGTGGTGTTGTGAAAGAAGGGAGCTACCCACGACACAGCCACTTCAACCAAGGGGGCCAAAAACACTCCTCAGTGGAAGTGTAAACCTGCAGCAGATAGAAGTGCACCCAAAACTGCAGAGTTCCAACACAAAAGGAGGTGCTACCAGTGCAACAAGACTGGGCACATCAAGCCAGACTGTCCAGACAATCCATGGTACGGTGGACCCCATCAGGGGTTATGCTCTCCAGCTGCAAAGCCGGTCACCCATGGGAGACAGGCACTCATGGAGGAGCCAAGTACAGTCATTGGACCAGCCTAGATAGTATCCTCCACGGTGAGATCTGCACTTGTTCTCCAGGATCCAACAGCGGAGACAGAGGGACTTCAGCTTTCACAAGTCGGGATGCAGTCAAACGAAGTCTGGCAGAGGCATCTGCGACCTTTGACCATCGGAGCTCGCCAAGCAGCCGGCTTGCTCGACTCCGGTGCCGCTGTTACCCTGGTCCGATCTGACATGGTCCGGTCAGAGGATTTGCTCCCGGGCACTGGGATGCAAATGATCATTCCAGTCGAAGGACCAAAGTCCCTCAAGGGTGCCCGGGTCTTCTTGATTAGGGTGCCGAATGTGGCATGAGGGAGGTGGGGGTATTGCCCAGGTTAGATACTGAGGTCCTCTTTGGCAATAACTTGTGGTATGTAACATGCGTTTTTACGGCAGAGCTGGCTCCTGTTGCAGCGAGTACCAAGAGTCAGTCATTAGAGGTTGCACCTGATGGATCCGCTGTCCCCCTGCAATTGGGACAAACAGTTCCACAGGACTGGTAAGCCAGACTGAGTCTTTGATAAAGCGCCCTTGGTGAGAAACGCGTTAGAGGTTTCTCTTTTTAAACTAGGCATGTTTCAAGAAAGTTTTTGTTATTTTTTCTATTGGCCTCCAGTTCCACGTTTTTTGCTGTGCTCTCAGTTTCCTTTTTCTTGAGTCGCGACAGTGTACTGACTTACCTTCCCCTTTACCTGTTCCCTGTTCCCCTGAATTAGAGACTAACGAAAGGTGGCCAGTTTAGGGATGTGGTGAGATCTGACCCCAGCTTGGAGCGCACGAGGCTCCGGACGTCCGAGCCTAACTTGGATAGTGGGTCAGAGCTTTTCTCATGACACCACGGGCTCATTTATAGAGAGCAGACGGCTATGGGTCTAGATAGGATCTGGACCGGATATGTTACAGTAGTGATATAGAGAAAGTATAGGCAACAGTTTTTACAGGTAGCCCACATAATATCACTAGTGGGTATGTGACGGTGAGGTGGTACCCAGGCCAGTAAATAAAGGTATTATGCCCACCTGGGTGTCCCTGAGCCATATTGGGAAATTATAGAGTGCCAGCTCTGCGAGCCAGTAATGGCAGTAAAACTTTAATTGTATTAAAAATGTCTGTGTGTGTCCTACCAGCTATAAGGTGGTGATAATAATATCATGGTTTACCCGCGCAAAGGAAAATGGTTTTAAAAAGCAGCAGCTACAGCACAGCACATAGCGTTTAACTAACATCGGCTAGGAAGGTCCTGGAGCACTGAGTTTTGCTGAGAGTGCTGCTGGAGTAAAATCATTTAACGTTTATGCCACAATTTTTATAAAGTTATATGAAAATTGATGAATGAAAGTCCTCCTCTTTTAATTTTGCCAACATTATACGCGTGAGGGGGTTTTCAGTCAGACAGCCGGGTCAGCGGAAACACTTAATTATAAGCACCATACTCTAAGGTTGAGGCTACACTGCAGTGGCCAGTATCAAAGACTAAGAAGCAGGTTATTGCATTTTTAGGCACCGCTGGGTATTATAGGAAGTTTGTCACTTAGTACAGCGCTGTGGCTAAACCCTAGACAAATCTGACACAGAAGTGACTCCCAGTTCTGGTAGCCTGGTCTCCTGTCTGTGAAACCACGTTTCAGGCTCTCAAGACAGCGCTGGCCAGCACACCTATCCTGGCTGCCCCTGACTATTCCAAGAAATTTTTGGTACAGACCGATGCCTCCGATTACGGTATTGGTGCTGTACTGAGTCAAGTGGGGGAGGAGGGGGGAGAGCATCCTGTGATGTACCTGAGCAGAAAGTTACTTCCCAGGGAAGTGGCTCATGCCACAATTGAAAAAGAGTGTTTGGCTATTGTGTGGGCTCTGAGAAAAGTGCAGCCCTATTTGTATTCGGACATTCACAGTGATCACATATCACAACCCCCTAAATTGGCTACAAAGGGTGGCTGGGGAAAATAGTAAGCTCCTTCGCTGGAGTCTTGCCATGTAAGAATTTAACTTTTCCATTCAGCGTTAGAAAGGCAGTGAACATGGCAATGCCTATGGACTTTCATGCCAGGACAGTTCCAGTGAGCCACCAGACTCAAGATGTGTCAGTCCAGTTAAACTACATGATGAGGCGGTTGTAACAAGCCTTCATTTTAAGGGGGGGGTGGGACATTGAAGGGGTTAACCAGGATACTAATAAAGGTTCATCCCACTTGGTTACCCATGAGCCTTGTGTTGAGATCCTAGAGTGTCAGATCTTGGACCCAGATGCCCTAAATGCATTACTGTGACTGTGTGAAAATTATGTGACATTACATATTTATTCGTGTTTTGCCTTTCCTGTGGTGCTGGGACCTGGAGATTTCTATGCTGTAAGTTTCAGGGTGGGTTTGCCAGAGAAAGTCTTTATAGAATGTGTCTATATATCGGGGTTCCAGAGTTACGGGATACCCCAGGAGTTAGATCTGGGAATCAAGATTCTTGGATGCAGCCAAGCACATTGCTCTGGCCAAACTCTGGCTCTGAAAACTTTATTATGACTCACTCCAGGATTCCTGCTGCAACATCTTCCAGAAAAGGTAAAAGGGAAGAAAGGGCTTAATGTATAACTGCAACCATACACGGGGTCCCTAGTATAAAGAGGGGTCCCTAGTATAAGGAGAAGTGCCCAGAATCATGCCTAGGTACCCTGAACCTGGTATAGAGGTTCAGGGGGTGTTCAAGCTAAGTGATAAAGCTGAGAGTGATATATTGTGTGTAAAAGTTTTAAAAGTTATTTCTAAAGTGTGCCAAGAATGAGTTTAGTGAGTGTTGGCAACATATACAATCACTCCATACCTTACACCAGAACAGGGACTTATACATTTTTATCAAACAGAATAGGACACAGAATATTTTATTAAAGAGTTATATTTAATAGGTATATGTACTAATAATCTGGGAATGAACTGTGGGATTTCCAAGTCATGGATTCCAAGAGACCAGATGGCAGCCAAGCTTGGTGCCTATAAGTCTGTGCTGAGTCCTGACTTGAAAACCTCAGAGATGCCAAGGTGTTAGAACAAGAGGGGTACTGCAGTTCTGCTTGATTACCCAAATCCTTGGCTAACACAGTGCTATTCGGCCACCATTTTCCAGAGCCCAGACTTTGTGGAGCCAGGACAGCAGGTGGGCTCAGTATGCAAAGAGGCAGAGGTGCCAGGTTGGCGCATGCCCCATTGCAGAATGAGTTAAGGTACCTTTCACGGTAGCTTATGACAAGATATAATGAATACCAAATATCTGGGTTGAACTGAACGAGGCTTAGATATAATAAAATATAATTTATTCCTTAAATAAGGTGAACACAGCAATATAGTACAATTAACAGACAAGAGGGTAACACTTACTTAGGGTTGGGGGATGGAGAAGTATCCGCTAGCAATTCTCCAGCAGTCCAGTGACATTCAAGATGGAATCAGAAGCACAACTCCAGCAATCCAGTGACATTCAAGATGGTATCAGAAGCACAACTCCAGCAATCCGGCACAACTAAAAACTGTAGGGTTGACACAGTTTATATACCTGTGCAACCCTATTCTTAACATAGAACACAGCCTATTGGTGAACAATTATCTGTATCCACTCTCTAATGTGGAGACACAGACTAACAGACTAACCCATGCCCTCAGGTAACAGAGTTTGTTGATTGATTAATACTTAATCCCTAGACATTGGGTAACAATCATGGCAGTTAACTTTTTGATTGCCGTGCTAAGGCTACTCAGCCGTCTGCCCTTCATGACCTATTAGCCTAGCAAATGGCGTCTGCATTTTCAGAACAGATCCAAAATAAAATACATATACACTTTAATATCTACACATATTAATAAGTTCCATTCTGGTGGGCTCAGTGGGTCGACCTTTGCCAGTTTTTAATGCCTACAGTTACTCCACATATTGGCCAAATATGAACTCTCTGCGACCTCCAGAACTGGAGATACAGAAATGCACTTTAAAACATTAAAATACAGGATTATAATGAAACATGGGAACAGGGGAACATACATTTTCAAGGTACAACAAGGTGCAAACCTCATCCCTGGACCGCAGTCCAGTTAACACCTTGTCTCTGTGGTGAGGTCAGGGGATGACCATATGGGGTGCAACCCCTTTAATACCGGGCCATCCCCTTTCTCCCTCTACACCTCCCCTTCTTAATGGGTGACCTGTGGCCCACTGGCCCTAACGGGAGTGGGGCACTGCTGGCACCCTTAACGAACTCAGTCTCAGAGGGATAATCCTGACGTGAAAGTCCATCAGCATTGCTGTTTTCACTAGACTTTTTGTGCTGAATAGTAAACTCGAATTCTTGCAAGGCCAAGCTCCACCTTAGCAACTTGGCATTCTCCCCTGATGCCCTCTGCAGCCAACTCAGGGGGTTGTTGTCTGTGAGGACCGTGAAAGCCCTTCCATACACATAGGGCTGGAGTTTTTTGAGTGCCCACACAATGGCCAAGCACTCTTTCTCAATGATGGCATAGGCCACCTCTCTGGGAAGTAGTTTTCGGCTGAGGTACACCACAGGGTTCTCTCTACCGTTGTCCCCCACTTGGCTCAACACAGCCCCAATGCCATAGTCCGAGGCATCATTCTGTATGAGGAAATGTTTGGTATAGTCTGGGCAGCCAGTATGGGGGCCCCAGCAAGCGCAATTTTCAGTGCCTGGAAAGCAGTTTCACAGGCAGGAGTCCAGGTGATAAGCACAGGCAGTTGCTTCTTAGTCAAATCAGTCAGGGGTTCGGCCACGGCGCTGTACTTTGGGACAAACTTCCTATAGTATCCTGCTGTGCCCAAAAATGGCATGACCTGTTTCTTGGTCTTTGGAACAGGCCACTGAACAATGGCTTCTACCTTGGCTGGCTCTGGTTTGAGGTGTCCTCCACCCACCCTGTGCCCTAAGTACAGGATCTCTGCCATCCCTACCATACACTTAGTGGGTTTCAAGGTAAGCCCAGCCTCCCTGATCCTATCCAGCACCGCAGCTACATGTCCTAAATGGGAGTCCCAGGAATTACTAAAGACAGCAATGTCATCTAAGTAAGCCCTAGCATAGCTCTGCATCCCTTCCAGTAACCTATTGACCAGGCGTTGGAAGGTAGCCGGGGCATTCTTCATCCCAAATGGCATCACCAAAAACTCATAGAGGCCACTTGGAGTGATGAATGCTGACTTCTCCCTAGCCTCCAGGGTCAGTGGGATTTGCCAATAGCCTTTGCTCAAATCCATAGTGGTCAGATACTTTGCCCCCACGAGTTCATCTAGTAACTCATCCATGCGGGGCATGGGGTAGGCATCTGACACCGTCCCAGCATTGAGCAAGCGGTTGTCCACACAAAACAGGGTGGTCTTGTCCGTCTTAGGAACTAGGACTACTGGGCTTGCCCAAGGACTCTGGGATGGAGTAATAACCCCTAGGGTCAGCATCTCCTCTATCTCCCTCTCCATACTGGTCTTGACCTATGCTGACACTCTATAAGCATGCTTATGCAGAGGCCGCAGGTCCCCTGTGAACACTGGGTGTGTTGTGATATGTGTGGTCCCTGGCATGCCAGTGAAGAGGGCCCCATACTTAGCTATCATGTCCCTGGCTTCTCCCTTCTGCCTAGCACTCAACTGTGCCCCTATCTCCACCTGCTCCACAGTGTTTCCCTGCCTGCTAGAAATCATAAGGGGTCCTACAAGATCCATCGCTACTTTCTGGAAGGGATCCCCTATTATTGGTAGGGGTTTCAGGGGTGCCTTCACACGGTCGCCCGCCTTACCTACTCGCTGGCAGGCATCTCAAGAGTGGCAGAAATTGCCCACATCTCGAGAAGCCCCCGGCCAGTAGTAAAGCTGTAATAACCGGGCATGCGTTCTGTTGACCCCCTGATGTCCCGCTCACGGAATAGAGTGAGCTACCCGTAACAGTTGCTGTCACTACCCCTGGGGCACTACTAGCTGTCGCTTACCAGTCAATCCCTCCTCTATCCCTGGGTTCCCTTCTTCTCTATACAGGAGTCCCTTATACCATAGGCAGTGCTCAGTGCCTTCCCCTGCCTGAGATTCAGACGCCCGAAGTCTCACCCCGGCCAGGGTAGGGTCTGTCTTCACTGCCTCCCTAAACTGGGCTCCTAATTCTGGCCACCCCCCAGTCAGGTTATTGTCCGGGGAATGGGGAAGGGTGAGGGGGAACAGTAAGTCAGTCTGTGGTTGCAACTGATCCTGGCTTACCTCCCCGGGCTCCTCTGTGCCCTCCGCTAACGTTGGTCCCAAAGGCTGGGGGACTGGCACCGCCGCCATTTCCGCTGTCTGGCTCCGGGTAACCGCTGCCACTGCAGCGGGCTTGGGCACTCGGTCATAGGTGCAGGTCATCGGTCCCAGATCGTTGCCAAGAAGAACATCGGCATCCAAACCGGGTAAAACCCCCACCTCCCGCACACCCTGGCCCTCCCCAATCCAAAAAGATTCTGGCCACTTGCAAGAAACGTGGCTCTCCGTCGGCCACAGTGATCTGTATCCAAGGGCCTGGGATCAATTCCTCTGGCCGGACCATATCAGATCGAACCAGGGTCACTGCAGCTCCTGAATCCAGCAAGCCGACTGCTTGCCGGTCACCGACTGTGACCGGTGTGAGATGTCTGCTCCTGCCGTCCGTCTGCTGCAGGTCCGCGCTGAGATGTCCTCCGCTCCTGGCTGTGGGCACCGATGAAACCGGGACAGGTGCTGCATGGGACGCCTCGCTGGGAGTTGGTTCCATGACCGGTCCGGTGTCTTTGGTGGAAGCTACCCGCACACGGGCTACCGGCTTCGCAGCTGGGGTGCGTTGCCCAGATGGGGTCCGCCGGAATGCAGGGGTTCCGGGCAATCTGGTCTGATTTGAGCAGGGCGGTTGCAGTTGTAGCACCGGCGCTCGTGCCGGAGCTCCCCCACCTTCGGTGGACTGCTGCCCGCAGGCGGCCTCTGAGTCCATTGGGGGGTATTGGCAGACTTTCTAGCCGGTGCCGCCGCCACCGCCGCCTTGGCTACTGGTTTGGCGGTCATCAGGGCTCGGCTGGCCACATAGTCATCTGCAAGCCTCGCCGCCTCCTGGTAAGTCTTGGGCTTCTTGTCGTACACCCAAGCCCTCACCGCTGGCGGGCACTGCTCCATGAGATGCTCCTGAAAGATGAGGTCCAGCAAGCGTTGGTAAGTCTGTGCCTCACAGCCCTCCACCCAGCGTATCCCGTAAAAAGCCATGCGGGTCACGTAGGTAACATAGGACTCCTGGGGCTGCCTCTCTTCCTGCCGGAATTTACCCCGGTAGGCTTCAGGGGTAAAACCGTACTGAAACAATAACAGTTCTTTCAGGTGTTCGTAGTCATCAGCATACTCATCTGGAAGCGCCATCATTGTCTGCTTAGCCAATATGGACAGTAAGGGGTCCAAACGTGCAACCCTATGCTGGGGAAGCACTTTGTACCACCGGCACTGCGTTTCAAAGTTCTTTAAGAAACTGTCAATCTGGTCAGTGCCTTCCTCGAACTTGGTGAGACTGTGCTTGTCCAGTTTGAGTTCATCTGTGTTGGGTTGGACAGGGGGGCAATAAGCGGGTCTGCTCACTGCCATAGTGATAAACTGCAGCCGCTCCTCCGGTGTCCCTCTGTCTCCCCATGCAGTAATCAGTGCCAACATTTCAGGGGTGAAGGACTGGTAGCTGCAGCAACCAGTACCCCTCCTGTTGCACTGCTCCCGGGAAGTGCACTCGTTCCCTCCCAGAGATTCCGCCGCCCCGGCACTGGGTTCCTTCCCTGATCTCCGGGTGGCTGTATAAGGGCAAGCTGAGCCGTATCCTGAGGCTCTGCAAACCGGGCTTCATAGTCACCGATTGCGTCAACCATGTCTGCGACCTCCTGGTTCTCAAAGGGCAGTCCATATTCACGCCACTTGTCCTTCAGCTGAGCTCGGGTCCACATGTTGGATGAGCCTTCAGCCTCGCTCATGGTTCAGTCGCAGCAGTGAGGTGGTGTTACAACTTGTGTTAACTGTTGCACTACTGTGTGTTCAATATCTTTAGTCCCAGGAACTCGCAATTCCCTTCGAGTTCCCACTATATTACAGGGTAATTACCGTACACTGTAATACAGGTTCAGTTCAGATCCCACCACTTGCCACCAGTTAATTATAGAGCTTGTCACGGTAGCTTATGACAAGATATAATGAACACCAAATATCTGGGTTGAACTGAACGAGGCTTAGATATAATAAAATATAATTTATTCCTTAAATAAGGTGAACACAGCAATATAGTACAATTAACAGACAAGAGGGTAACACTTACTTAGGGTTGGGGGATGGAGAAGTATCCGCTAGCAATTCTCCAGCAGTCCAGTGACATTCAAGATGGAATCAGAAGCACAACTCCAGCAATCCAGTGACATTCAAGATGGTATCAGAAGCACAACTCCAGCAATCCGGCACAACTAAAAACTGTAGGGTTGACACAGTTTATATACCTGTGCAACCCTATTCTTAACATTGAACACAGCCTATTGGTGAACAATTATCTGTATCCACTCTCTAATGTGGAGACACAGACTAACAGACTAACCCATGCCCTCAGGTAACAGAGTTTGTTGATTGATTAATACTTTATCCCTAGACATTGGGTAACAATCAAGGCAGTTAACTTTTTGATTGCCGTGCTAAGGCTACTCAGCCGTCTGCTCTTCATGACCTATTAGCCTAGCAAATGGCGTCTGCATTTTCAGAACAGATCCAAAATAAAATACATATACACTTTAATATCTACACATATTAATAAGTTCCATTCTGGTGGGCTCAGTGGGTCAACCTTTGCCAGTTTTTAATGCCTACAGTTACTCCACATATTGGCCAAATATGAACTCTCTGCAACCTCCAGGACTGGAGATACAGAAATGTACTTTAAAACATTAAAATACATGCTATAATGAAACATGGGAACAGGGGAACATACATTTTCAAGGTACAACAAGGTGCAAACCTCATCCCTGGACCACAGTCCAGTTAAACCCTTGTCTCTCTGGTGAGGTCAGGAGATGGCCATATGGAGTGCAACCCCTTTAATACAGGGCCACCCCCTTTCTCCCTCTACAGTACCCACCCAGCTTTACAATACCGTTAAATCGGTGATTGGCTGGCAGGGAAATTCCCACGCTCTGATAGGCTGTAGAGGTTTGTTAATGGGACTCTTAAACCCATAAGGAGCCTTGCAGCCATTGAGGAGCGCAGATTCCAAGCGCAAAACCAACAGCGACAAATTAAAAGATGCTCTGTGCTGAATAGACGTGAGCCGGCTTGAAAGATTTTGACTCAAGAATTCTTCTAAGTCCCACTTCTGAAGAACATAGCAGTCGCGTCTGGCATTCATGAAATCAGTTCCAGGACTTTCGTGAGTACCTACCGGTCATTGGAAATGGCTTCTACAGAGGTCATTTTTGTGAATTTCATTTAAAGGATAGTTTTATTTGTTAGCCCTGTTCCCAGTAAGTTTGTTAACCCTGTATATTGTGCTACTTTGTGTGTTTGTCTTTTCCTGAAATAAATTACAAACTATGTTACCTCCTTGATTTGCTCAATCAATTATCCTGGTATAAAAAGGTGTTGATAATCCTGGTCTGATGTGACAGATTGCTATTGTTCGCTAGAGGAGGAATTACTCCTTCTCGGGTAGACCCCTTCTTGCTGGACAGTGCCCGGCTGGTGATGAACTCATCAGCCATGTTAGCAGCATCCAAGCAAGTCTTTGGTTTGCGGTCAAAGACCCAGTCTCTTAAATCCGGTGGACACTGCTGCAAAAATGGTTCTTTGAACATTAAGTCCAGATAGCTGTCATACTTGGTGGCATCAAATACCTCCACCCACTGAGTCCCATGCAATATCTTGAGTGAGGCAAACTGCATGTAGTATTCCTGGTAGTGCTTCTCCTCCGTCCTAAACATGCCATGGTATGCTTCTGGTGTAAGTGAATACAGTGTTGACAGCAAAGCTTTAACGTTGCCGGAAGTCATAACTGTCCATGGCTGGAATGGCCTGGTGGGTTTTCAGGGCAGCTCTGGACAATAGCAGCGACAATTGCAGAACCCAGTCCCGTTCTTGCACCTGGTACTGAAGACACTACGTTTCAAAAATCTTCAGGTACCCATCAATTTTATCTGTGCCATCCATGAATTTGCTAAACTCTGATGATCCACCTGAGGAACGAGTTTCTCCCTGTGCACCTGCTTGGGTCGTGGGGACTGTCCACCTTGTGAAACCACAAGCACAGTAGCTGGAGCTTATGGTCAAAGGTGCCCCATCTCCCCAAGAGGTGAGAAGCACAGTGATTCCGGGTGTAGGGAGACTGTTTGCTACCAGGGCTACCAAGGCTGCCCTCCCAGCATCCTGCCCACCAACACTGTCCATGTTGATCCCACCACATTCCTCCCTTTGATCCTCCAATACCACCAGGGCTGGAATTACTTCCGACACCCTGGGTGGGCTAGTGGACACTGCAACTGCAGTTGAGGCTGTAAAAACCTCAGGTGACACAATGATGGCATCATGCTTCTCAAGATCCTCCTCAAGCACCGTTTTTGACTGACCGTCAGTAGTAATTCCATATCCCTCACACCGAGCAACAATCCAGGGACAGTCCCATGACTGGCACCATCCTGACCGTCTGTCCATATTTTCCTGGTGGCACTAAACTACAGTAAGTGACAAATAGAACCTGGGTTTCCTTAGCTTTTGTGTAATGTGTGTTAGTCACCACTTGTTTTGAGAGCTCACAATCTACGAGTTTCTCTCTAGGTAAGAAAACCACACAGGATTTCAAAACATAGAGCTCATTGATCCCACTGATGCCATCAGTAAATAAGCCAGAGACCAGGAATTTACACCTTTATTCTGGGATCCTAACACTGAGCAAAACGAGTTGATTACATAAATTGCGGTTTATTCACTTAAAATAGGCAAACACACAGTGAAATACATGAAAAAGACACACTTACTGGGAGTTTCGTTTTCTTTATTCCACCTTCTTTGACTGTACATTTTTGGCATGTTGTATGTTTATGTAGTTTTGTGTATGTACAAGTGTACTTTTTTGTATGTATGTGTGTTTACTTGTGTGTATGTCTACAGCCGCGGACACTTTTATTTTAACACTTCTCTGTTATTTTTTACGGTTGCTTTTTCAGAATGCAATGCGCTTGACCACGTTCATGCCACATTCATGCTGTATTCATGCCGCATTCATGCCGGCCGTCACCCGCGCTTGATCTGTTTAATGATAATGGTTCGGATTTAATTGGGTCCAATTCTTTGCGTATCCGCCAGGTGGCAGATATTCATGAATTGTAATGAATTCTAATGTGTACACTACAGTATTGTACATGTGCTTCAGTAATGTGTCGACTTGCAGGTGTTTAAAAAATACCACAGTTGTCCATTGTGAATTGACCTTGGTACTGAAGAAGTTACAATACTGTATCAATTTAGGCATTTCATTTTAAAAACTCAATGCACAGTGTCTGGTGTTCTATTGTTCAGATATTTCCGAGATGAGTACACCGCCCACAGTTTGTGTTCAAAAAGCCTGAAAAAACGTACGCTTATTTAAAATGGTCCGCAATTAATGCAGCAGATGATAAGATGGCCACCGTTGGTCAAATTTATGTGTGAGTGCAATAACGAAAAGTTATGTATTGATTCGAGTTTTTTTCATTTTGATCCCACACCAGGAGTTAGAGGGTATTAATGTGTTTCGCTAGATTTTTCCAGTATCTTTGATCATGGAGACTTCAAAAGGCGAAAGGTCGTGGTAAAACAAACTAAGAATCGTCTGTCCCAGGCAAGCAATGCGCCAGCGCCAGCTCCAGCACCAGCTTCCAATAACGGTCCAACCGTCAATGAAAACCTGCTGACCGGCAACCCTTGCAATCTGTCCCCGCCTAGATACCTGCAGCCTGAGCAGGATTTCACATACAGATACCAGCAAGCTTGCATGTACCAAAAAGATTTCCAGCTTCATCAGCTGTCAACTACATTTGTAGCAGGCCCGCTGTCACCTGTCAACTACGTGTATAATCAAGAATGCGGGACTGGCAGTGGCTCGGCGCCAACCAATTGGCAAAGTCTATGAGTACAGCTGTCGTGTTCAATTCTTTTTTTTACATATCAATATAAATGCACAGTCAAGCGATTCTCCTGTAATCAATCGCTTTGCTTATGGTTATTTAGTTCTATTATTTTAGTCACAATTCGCGAAAATGTAGTCCAGAAATATCAGTGGCTGAGCATCTTCTACAGTAAAGTAGATACTGAACAATTGTTGGACAGCTAGGCGTATGCGCGTACTGTGCCTCATCAGAACCTTGTTGAAATGCATATGCGTGTCACATTTAGGCGCATGCGTTTACTGTATGTGAACAAGAGACGCACCCCGAGAAAATTATTCTTGGGACTGACCGAGGGGACTGTGGGGACTGACTGTGGGAACTTCTTTATGGGACTGACTAATTTGAACCAACCATTACAGTAATACTTTTATTTTTCCTCAGGAAAGAAACTTTGTCATCAGGCAGAGAACGGCAAATGGAGGGATTTCAATGGATAATATCGCTTTTTGAAACGATGCTTGCACATTGCTGAATCTGATTTAAAAATCCAAGTACCGGAGGCAACAATTTAGTGGCAGTGCCATTTTTATTGATTAGGATAGAATAACTGTGAGCTTTATAGAAAACCTGACACAGTATGCTGTTATTTTCATACAGTACACAATACTTTTTTACATACTGTATAGTAAACCCCAAAAATAAAAAGTATGCATTTATTCTATATGTATTACAATATGTGTATTCTATACCTGTACAGTATGTATTGTTTTAATACTGTTTTGATGTAACGCGCATGCCTACTGTATACAGTACAGTACTGTACAGTATGCCTCACGGAAAATTCTTGTGTTTACTATTGTACATTAATTAACCAACCATTACTTACAGTACTGTATGTTCTAGAAACACTGTATTTTGTTATAAAAGAAGACATAATGAAACAATTTAAAAGAATCAACATTTTTTTATTGCTGGAGTAAGTCAAAAAACATACTGTATATGGAGTAAGTAAGTAAAAACATTTATTTATTAATACAATTTACAAGAATCAACATTTTTTTATTGGTGTAGTAAGTCTAAAAAAAATTATGGAGTACAGTAAGTAAGGAAAAACATTTATTTATTAATACAATTTACAAGAATCACATTTTTTTATTGGTAGAGTAAGTCTAAAAACATTTATGGAGTAAGTAAGGAAAAACATTTATTTAGTAACACAATTTATAAGAATCAAATAATTTTTATTGGTGGAGTAAGTCTAAAAACATTTATGGAGTACAGTAAGTAAGGAAAAACATTTATTTATTAATACAACTAGCTGATATACCCGGCGTTGCCCGTGATGTCATGTTCTGGCTCCCCCATCCTCCCTCTCAACTCCCTTCCCCCCTTCTTCACAGCTGTTCAGGCTTCCCCCCGTCTCTCCGGACTCCCCCCCTTCTCTCCTGACTCTCCCCTCTCTCCTGACTCCCTCCCCCCTTCTATCCTGACTCCCTCCCCCCCTCTCTCCTGACTCCCTCCCCCCCTCTCTCCTGACTCCCTCCCCCCCCCTCTCTCCTGACTCTCTCTCTTCCCTCTCTCTCCTGACTCCCTCTCTCCCCCCTCTCTCCTGACTCCCTCCCCCCCTCTCTCCTGACTCCCTCCCCCCTCTCTCCTGACTCTCTCTCTCCCCCCTCTCTCCTGACTCCCTCTCTCCCCCCCTCTCCTGACTCCCTCTCTCCCCCCCCTCTCTCCTGACTCCCTCTCTCCCCCCCTCTCTCCTGACTGACTCCCCCATCTCTCCTGTCCCCCCCCTCTCCTGACTCCCTCCGCCCCTCTCTCTTGACTCCCTCCCCCCCTCTCTCCTGACTCCCTCCCCCACTTTCTACTGACTCCCCCTCTCCCCCCTCTCTCCTGACACCCTCTCTCCCCCCTCTCCTGACTCCTTCTCTCCCCCCCTCTCTCCTGACTCCCTCTCTCCCCCTCTCTCCTGACTGACTCCCACCTTCTCTCCTGACTCCCCCCCTCTCTCCTGACTCCCCCCTTCTCTCCTGACTCCCTCCCCTCTCTCCTGACTGACTTCCCCCCTCTCTCCTGACTGACTCCCCCCCTCTCCTGACTGACTCCCCCCCTCTCCTGACTGACTCCCCTCTCTCTCCTGACTGACTCCCCCCCCTCTCTCCTGACTGACTCCCCCCCTCTCTCCTGACTGACTCCCCCCCCTCTCTCCTGACTGAATACCACCCCCCGCCTGTCCGCTTTGCGCCGCCATCTTACTGACTCGGCGCCGTGAGGCAGCTGCAGGAGGAAGGCTGCCTGCCCACTGCCTGTCCCCCCGCCGGGGAGGTAGGGAAGTGAGCGCCGGGGAGGGAGGGAAGTGAGCATTGGCAGCTGGGGCAGGAAGGCCATGCCGCGCTTCTCCTCCATCCGTATGCCGGTGCAGGGCGGCGAGGGTGAGGGTGAGTGTGATGAGGGGGGAGGAGAAAGAGAGAGAGAGAGTGTGTGTGTGTGTGTGTGTGTGTGTATGTGTGTGTGTGTGTGGCCGAGGGGGAAGAGAGTGGCAGTTGGGCGACGTCAGAGCCACCAATCTGATTGGCCAGAGGCTGAGGACCAATCAGATTCACCACATCTGGCACTAACCTTTTGATTTTATATATAAGATTTACAAGAATCAAATTTTTTTTATTGGTGCAGTAAGTCTAAAAACATTTAGTTATTAATACAATTTACAAGAATCAACATTTGAACAGATGACCAATCACGTAGCGAATTCGATCCCCACCAGTCTGTCCTTCCGGGGATGATGCTGCAAAATGCCAATTATGGAGTCTCTCATGATCCTCATTAAATGATCTGTAATGGAATAATAGCGCCGCAATTCCTCCACAATAGTCTTTCTTAAATTTTCAGGAAGAGCCTTTTTGACGCGACTCCCTTCGTAATTGACATTGTGGGTCCACCCGCAGTACAATTCGTAGCTCACGTGGTGATTGATAATGTACATGGCATGTTTCTGTGCTATACCACCACTTGCAAGCATATACTTCTCCCAGACTTGCTGGGACAGGTCGCGCAAAATGATGTCGGGCACCGTCTCAATGCAAGCGTGTGTGGGTGGGATTCTGGGAGCAGGTGTGCTACTGGGAGCGGGTGTGCTAGTGGAAGCGAGCGAGGGTAGGTGGTCTGGGAGGATGCTTTCCTCCTGTCTTAGTCGCCTTATCTGTGCTGTCTCCTGGCGTTGTCTTGACAGGGTTGTCATGTCATCCTCGTCCTCGTAAATGGCATACATTAACACATATTCTTCTGATGGAGGGGGTACGCTTGGTGATGGAAGGTTGAAGGTCCCATCCATCCCATCCATGCCACCATCCTGCTCCTGCATCCGACATACAGGGGCAGGCACTCCAAGCAAACTATGTATCCCCGCTATGTCAGTCTCTATCTTCTCCATGCACTTATCCGTCTTCTCCATCCATCCATCCATATTTAGCATGGTTTATAAAAGAAGCTCTAGCTTTACCAGCATAGAGTTCTCAGGGATATCGACACTTAACCCATTCAGCATGCGGTCTAACAAGCTGGATCTTGTGCATAGGGTGCTGTGGACATCTGAGTGGATGGGTGCTGGAGCGGATGAGATAGGGGTTCCCTGGAGAGAAGCGGCAGCGTGGGGTGCAGTAGAAGGTGTCCTATGGGTTCCCTGGAGAGAAGCGGCAGCGTGGGGAGCAGGAGAAGGTGACCTGTGGGTTCCCGGGAGAGCAGCGTCGTCATGGAGTGCTGGAGAAGGTGTCCTGGGGGTTCCCTGGAGAGAAGCGGCAGTGTGGGGTGCAGGAGAAGGTGTCCTGGGGGTTCCCGGGAGAGCAGCGTCGTCGTGGATGAGTGGGTTCCATTGGTTTTGCATTAATGCTACACTGGCGACACACTTTATTCGAGCTCGGCTAGTCCCACGAATTCGTGTATACCCGGGTGTATTGAGGTTTGTGACTGTTTTCTGCCCGAGTGCATTGGGTTATTTTCCAGGCAGGGATTGAAGCATTTTATTCCCGCTGGCTGCAATACTGCACAGTATATATATATATACTGCATTACAATTCATGAATTTATGCCATCTGGTAGACACGCGAAGCATTGCAGCCTATTAAATCCTAATCATTATCATTTAACAGATCAGCCGCCCGTCAGCCAGGCATGAACCCAGGCTGGGAAGGCAAACGCAACGGGGCTTGTCAGAGGTGAGGGGCGGCGCATTCCAGGTATCTGCCAGGTACATACTGGGTATTTGCTCGAATAAAGTGTGTCGCAGCAGTACATCAGCGAATTTCTTCTTGACATAATAAGGCCCAGGCTTCTTAGCCTCAGCCTTTGGAGTCGTCAGAAAATTTTCTTTATTAGCCTTGGCCTTTCGCTTAGGCTGTGGCTTTGAAAAGGCTCCCGCCTTTCGCTTTTTCGGCACGGCAGGAACGGCAGGCACGGCAGGCACGGCAGTAGAGAGTGGGTTCCTGCGTCCGTAGAATCGGGGTCAATCCATGGATGCAGATGGAATAAAGCACAATGCAGTATCTGGACAAGAGCAAGTTCAGAAACAGATCAGAGTATGGTAGGCTATGCAATTTGAGTCACCTTTTATACACTGTGTCCCAATTGTGATTGAGGTGCAGTGTTAAAAGTGGGCGTACTGTAATGAGACCCATTAAAGTATAAATACACATCCATTTTGTTGATTCACTGCACATTGAATACACATCGACTCAACATCGAATATATATTCTTGTGCTTGTATTTCTTTCTACACGCAGCGATGCCTGTTAAAAAGATTTCTAAGGATCTCAGCATGAGAATACAGGATATGTACAAGAGAGGACAACGCATTTCAGATATTCATCGTTGGTTAAGTACTTCTGGCCTCGTTGTACCAGCAGCCACCATGAGCTATCATGCCACGGTAAGACCAAAAAAGTCAAGAGGACACCAACGGTAACTACCATGTAAAGTAAAGTATTTTCAATATGTTTTCTTTACCGTGCAGTACTGCAATAGCACTTTTATTGGTTGGATGGCTTATTGTTTTTCACAGAACCATTTTCCTAGCACTTATTAGATATACTGTACTGTACAATTTTTTTATGTTGCACCTCCTTCCTCAATTATCATAATTACATTCTTACAGTACATTCTTATTATCAATTCTATTTCAAAGTGAGTTGTACCTCTTTCCTTAATTATCACTCACTTCATTATTACGCATTATGACTCACGCACTCACAACCCCCCAATTCCAGTACACAGTTTACTGTTTACTGTAAACAGTATAGTGGTAAAGTGAACACAGGCGCAAACAAATAAAAAGTGGACACTGATAATAAGTGACTAATCTAAAACTTAAATAAGTGAAAAATGTGATGAAATTTGATGAAATTTAAGTAAATACAGTTTCACCCCCTGTTCTGGAACTCACTGGAAGGGGTAGTCTTCACTCTTCCCCCACAGTAACAGCAAAACACACAAAATCCACGGGGAGCATGGGGAGGAAACAAAAATAAATTTAAGTGCAGCAAAAAATGGCAACGTGGAAAAAGCCTTCAATTGACATGGCTCTAATGAATTGACTACTTACAAGATGACTCAAACGGTCAGAGGTAAGTGGATGATGCAGTTGTCATCAAAGTGGATCAGGTCCTCAGGATCACGTACCCCAATGTTGAGAGAAAAACTGGCATAGCACAGATCACTCAAGATAAAAATAGCTTTATAACAATAAAATATTCTAACAATAAAAAACGGGCATATCACACTGCATTAGTGTAGGAAGACTTTAGCCAGCTGGCTCACCGTCCCGCAACGTTCCCCCACTCCTCCGCCTCAGCCTCTGGTCAGCTGTTACACTGCTCCGACTGGCGTCTGACGTCACTTCCGGTTTCGTCGCTCGGTGAGTGCTGGATCCTCCTGCAACTCCTCTGCTGTATGCTCTGCTCTGAATAAGACTCCCACGCTATGCATTTCGAAAGCGACTGCTTTCTTCCTCAGGAGTGTGGAGTCTCGTGACGCATTGCATGCTTTTATATCTTAGTGATCTGATTAATCAACAGGTGTATACTATTCCTTAAAGTGCTGCTGGGGTGGATAGTACAAATACAATTGCTCATATTCAAACATAGGGTTAAAATCTCAGTATGCATGATGGTAAATGCATAGTTAAGGGGATACTTAGTAAACAGGATGGGGATTGAATCTTTTTGTGGGAATATAAATATAAATATACTGGTAGATGGTGGTACATTTGGAGTCAATTTGAGCATACCGAAGGGCATACCGAAGGGACAACTAATGAGAGTAAAACACAATTGTTCCAAAGATGAGGACGTTCATAGGCAATCAGATGATTTGCAAAAAAAGGTTTCTAGCTAGAGGCTATAGACCTTCGGACTTAGCCAAGGCCAGGGGGGAAGTGGATCTGATGGATAGAAAACAACTCTTGATAAGGAGACCTAAGAAGGTTTCACATATTTCAGACCCACTGTTCATTGCCCAATTCAGTCAGCAAGCACAGGAGGTCAGGTTTATCTTAGAAAAGCACTGGGATATATTACGTCTTGACCCAGTTCTAGGACAAAATTTACCATTAAAACCAAAAGTTGTCTTTAGAAGGGCAAAAACAATATCCAATTCCCTTTCACCCAGTTTGTTCACTTCTCATACTGATAGTTATCGACCCTCTACTAAGGGTTCTTACAGATGCGGTTCTTGTAAAATTTGTGATATCTTCTTGCCAACCAAAACATTTGTAAGTAATGTAACAAAAGAAAAATTTCTTATACGCAGTTTTATCAACTGCAAAACATTGTTTGTAGTTTATCTCCTCACCTGTGGGTGTGGGAAATAGTATGTGGGACGGACCACTAGAAGTTTAAAAACATGTCTCATCGAACATCTTAGACTTATTAAAAATAAGGATTTGAGCCATCCAGTCCCACTACACTGTACCCACTGCCACAGGGGGGATGTTAAATACATTAGGGCATCTGGCATCGAATTTGTGCCACCCCATTTTAAAGGGGGCAATCGGATTAGAAGACTTGACCAGAGGGAGGCCTATTGGATTTTCACCTTAAGGACAAGGGCTCCTTCTGACCTTAATACTGACTGGGACTTAACCCATTTTTTGTGATGATCTGGCCTCCCTCTGGTCTCTAGTTCTCCTATGACATCCTACCCCCTTTTCTTTCCCACCCTATACTTTTTAAAGACTAAATGTATATATCTTCTTTGAAAAGAAGGGATTTTAGTATGGGTTAGATTTGTTCTGAAGAATCTTTTGTACCCATCTTTTTGCATTATTTAAATTAAATCAAATTAATTTAGGTATTATAATCTAATAGGGTATTTTCTCTATAGGCCCTAGAATCATTGGTCAATATGAGGTTTAGGAATTATGTTTCTTATCACACCTATGACTTATGTCCTATTTATGGCATGAGGTCTTATGGTGATATGAATGATGTCGCAATTATTTCTGTATTGCTTGTTTAAGTGGTTTTGAACATCTTTTATAAATATTTTCATATATCTATATGTTTATACAAACATGCTAATACTTTAGTGTATGGGTATGGTTAATTATATACACTTTAAAATAAGGTTATGTATTTTTATTATAGTTTTTGATGTTCTTTTTACACTTACACTTTTTCTTAAAATTATTCTGTGTGTTCTTAAATTATATATCTAAGTCTTGTCCACTTTACCCTCTCCTAGAAAATATTGTATTTATAGGATTTCTATAGGAGGGGGACATGGTGCTGTTTTGTTGTAATTTGTTTTATCTTAATTTTATTTTATTGATTCTTTATTAGGTTTTGGTTTATACTAATTTTGGATTATTTAATTTGAGTAGAAGGGTCTATTCACTTAATGTTATATATGTAAACACAGCATATGGTGTGGTTATTAATAGGGTGGTTCTCACATGCTTCCTTTCTCTTTATTTAATATGTATATTTATATTTTCACATATGTATACAGGGATATTTTCACATAATCTTTAGGTATAGTACACATTTAGTCAGGCTTAGGGATCGGTACAGTGTATGGGGTGACGTTTTTTCTGCTAGTTTCTTCTGCTAATTTTGGTTTTAATATTTTTCTGTCATGTGTCTCTCTTTTTTTACTTAAAGTTTTATTGCTCAAATGCCTATTCCCTGGGCCAATCGGAAGCTCCTTTCCTATACCCTTGGTTGTTCCCTGAGTGTTTCTGGGGAACTAATAAAGTTTATTTTTGTTCTAGGGTCTTTTGGCCCTATCCGGACAGGGTAACGAAGGGGGAGCGCTCTGATTGGCTATACCAGCGGTGACATCACTGTCATGGCGCGAACGGCGCCTGTATTTCAACTTGTCTGTCTTTTCACTTTGTATACACCTTGATAAAGGGCGCACGGCCGAAACGCGTAGGTGAGTGTTTTCTGGATGACCCAGGGGTGATGTTTGATCCTTTTATTTATTAAAAGGTTGTTTTTGCTATCATTAGCCTCCTCCATTTATTACAGGCAGTGCACTGCTTTTTTCATTTGGTAGGTATTAGTGGGATCAGATCGTAAATTAACATAAGAATTTTCATCTGAAAGGAGGCGGTGTGCTTCACCAACATAAGCTGGTCTATCCTGAAGCACTATCCCACCTTCTTTATCTGCCTGGAGAATAACTAAATCAAAATTGTTCTTAAGTTGATCAATAGCTAGTTTTTAACCACAGGATAATTTTTTTTAAGAGGTTTATATCGTTGATCCTTGCACAATTGTTTGAGATTACTATGAACTATAGAATAGAAAGTTTCGATATAACTTCCCTTAGACAAATAAGGGAAGAAATGAGACTTAGGCCTAAAAGGGGAATGACTGATGGAAATATCAGCACTTTCCATGGAGGAAACTAAGTCAAGGTTCTGATGATGCAGAATTTTCATCCAAGTAATCTAACCATAAGCCTGTCACATCGCTTGTCACACCTTGGTTATTAATATCAAATATCTGTGTAGATCCTACATTATTTTTCAATATGAAATGTCTTTTAAGAGTTAATTTCCGTATAAAATGTTTAAGATCTACAAAGAAATCAAAGGGGTCTGAATAGGCACTGGGACAAAATGACAATCCTTTATTGAGAAGACGAGTCTGATCTGGAGTGAGCAAGTGTGTAGAAAGATTCTAAATTCCCTTAGGTTCGGGAGGGATAGAGTTAATCAATTTAAATGCTTTCTTCTCTTGGAGTTTTTCCTGCTCTAACTCCTCTTCCCTTGAACTTCCTCTTTTTAGTGAGGCATTCAAGGGAATCAGATTCTGGTCTGGAGTTTGGTTCAAATAGCTCTCTTTGGAGCAAGCCACATCTGTCCCCTCTCTAAAAAAGTGTGAGAATTAGCGGTAGTAGCCAGATTTTTAGGTCTGGCTCCCCAAGGTATATTGGCAGAAGAAACCTGTTCATCGTGAGTGAAACCGGAATCACTAGAGGTACTTGCTCTCTCATTATCTAAACAGGAATATCTGTTGTGAAGGGAAAGCTTTGACCTGTCTAAACCTCCCTTGTTAATGGGGGGAGTATGATGTTTAGAGAGGGAGACAGGGAGGGAGAGAGAGGGAGAGAGAGAGGTAGACAGGGAGGGAGAGAGAGGGAGACGGGAGGTAGAGAGAGGGAGACAGGGAGGGAGAGAGAGAGAGACAGGGAGGGAGAGAGGGAGACAGGCAGGGAGAGAGAGAAAGGGAGGGAGAGAGAGGGTGAGGGAGACAGAGAGGGAGAGAGAGGGTTTGGGAGACAGAGAGGAAGAGAGAGGGTGAGGGAGACAGAGGGAGAGAGAGGGTGAGGGAGACATAGAGGGAGAGAGAGGGTGAGGGAGACAGAGAGGGAGAGAGAGGGTGTGGGAGACAGAGAGGGAGAGAGAGGGTGAGGGAGACAGGGAGACGGAGGGAGGGAGACAGGGAGACGGAGGGAGGGAGGGAGACAGGGAGACGGAGGGAGGGAGGGAGACAGGGAGACGGAGGGAGGGAGATGGAGGGAGGGAGACGGAGGGAGACAGGGAGGGAGACGGAGGGAGACAGGGAGACAGGGAGATGGAGACAGGGAGGGAGACAGGGAGGGAGACACAGGGAGACAGAGAGGAAGACGGAGGGAGGGATGGAGACAGGGAGGGAGACAGAGACAGGGAGGGAGACAGGGAAGGAGATGGAGACATCGGAAGTAGGTAGGGAACACCTCCCCTCCAGTATAGTACCTTGAGGGACTGCAGATCAGGTATGATCCAAGGCGGAATTGCTGCTTTAGAAATTGTGAAGAGGGGGCAATTTTTTTGTTCAATTAGTGAGGTCATCCGAAACACACACACACACACACACACACACACACACACACACACACACACACACACACACACACACACACACACACACACACACACACACACACACACACACACACACACACACACACACACACACACACACACACACACACACACACGTAACTATGTAACAAGGACTAATGGTAGTAAAGTATAAGTGTACTACAATAAATAAACAGTTATAAAAATAAAAAAAATGTGTCCCGGTTTTTCATTTTCAAAATCTGGTCACGCAAGCTTAAGAGCATCAACTTCAAAAGAAGCAGCTCAGATCAAGATCCTTATTAATGCCCTGTGGTGTCATGGTGACCAAACACCGAATCCACTGTGTCTCTTTGCGCAACAGGTGCAGTGTTACCACCTCACCTACTTCTGGTATGTCCATCTATTACCTGGAACCGAAGCTGACTGGAATTGTGTCCCACATGCAGGACACCTCTCCCACTCTCAGGGGAACTTGCTTGCTTGCAGTTTGATTGTGACAAATGTAATACAGAGTGCTTTTCCTGGTAATGTACAGGTTAATAAGAGCTTCAATCAGACTTAGAACTATGCAACTAATTTTGACAGATTTATTATAAATCATTCTTCCTGGTAATGCACAGGTTATTAAGAATTTATATTAGTGTTATGTACCCTTGAGATGTGATCTGCCGTGTAGTGGCTCAAGGGCTTACAACACTTTGGCCAATATGTTAAACTAAAAGACCATTATATTTAATAGATATCTATACATATAATTTTAGGCACTGTACTGTCTGTGTAAAATGATGGGCCACAGGGGCATCAGGATCCTGCCTGCGGATCGCCGCCTTGTGCTGTCGGATCCTGTCCTTGACACACTGTGTAGTGTCTCCCACATACCCCATCCCACATGGGCATTTAATGAGATAAATCACGTTTCTAGATAGACATGTGTAGAAACCCTTAATATGATAAATAGAGCCTGTCAGAGGATGCGTAAACCTATCACCCTCCAGCATGCAGTCACACTGGCTGCAGTTGCAACACCGAAAACAGCCTTTTTGGGGGGTATAAAGAAAGGTTTGAGTTAGATTCATGCCCCATACGTCAGCCTTCACTAGTCTATCCCTCGATTGTTGCCTCGTTTGTACAAAAAAAGGGGGTTAAGACCTAGGGTTGGAGCCAAGTTGGGGTCCGTACTCAGTAAACTCCAATGCCTAAGAATAACATTTTTGATACGTCCACTCAGTGTACTGTATGTAGACACAAATGGGATGGAATTTTTTTTATCAGTATTATTGGGACATGATGGATAGAGTAATGCAGATCTATCCAATGTCTCAACCCTATCGCGCTCACCTCTAAGCAAGGCTTCGGCATAATTTCTCGATATAAATTTTGCTTGCATGACATCAAGACTACGAGCGACACATGCAGGATTGCTAATAATTCTTTTGGCCCTAAGAAATTGGCTATATGGAAGACCTTTAATACACCCAGGTGGATGAAAGCTATCAAAATAAAGCAAGTTGTTTCTATCTGTGACTTTCGTATATAGATCGGATTCAAGTTTATGGTCTGTAAGTCTAATAGTTGTATCCAGAAAGATGATAGCTTGATCTGGAGGTGAAACCAATTGTGGGGTGCACAGAGTTAATATCATCAATGAAGAACATGAGATCGCATTGAGAACCTGTTCAGATAAGGAAAATGTCATTGATATAGCGCACCCACATACGCGCTGACACAATGAATAATGGATGGCAGAAAATTAACTGATGTTCAAACGAATTCATGAAAATGTTAGTGTATGTGGGTGCGACATTCGATCCCATTGCCGTACCCTGACATTTTATATAATAGGTATCCTCAAAGAGAAAGAAATTCTCTCTGAGGATGATCCCAAGTAGATCAATAATTAGCATGCGTTCCTTGGGGTAAACAAGTCCTCAAGATCAAGGGCTTGTTTGACTGCCTCAATACCCTCACTGTGTGGTAATGAGGCATACAAGCTGTTGACATCAAGCGTAGCAAGTAAGATGTCCCCTTCAAATCTTGGTATGGCGTCAAAAAGTGCGTGGTGTCCTGTATGTATGATCTAGATTCGACCACTAAGGGACGAAGTAATTTGTCAAGGAACACCGCAATAGGCTGGAAGATGGTGTCAGTCCCTGCCACAATAGGGCGACCGGGAGGTCTATTTAAATCCTTATGGAATTTTGGAAGGGTGTATAGTACTGGCACAATAGGGTCAGTTTTGATGAAGAAATCCCTTTGTTTTTTTGAGATGACGCCTCCTTCCAGAGCTAGATCCAATACCGCCGTGATATTAGAAGCAACACCATTGGTAGGATTAGTGGGGCTTATGCGGTAGTTAGTGGTAACAGAAATTGACGTGGGATCTCCTCTCTATAGGCAACCCTGTCCATAACTACAATCGCACCACCCTTGTCCGCTGGCTTAATAATCACGTCTTTATCATGTTCCAAGTCCAAAACAATGGCTTGGTTTTTTTTTTAGAAAAATTGGATTTAGAGCCGTGCGGTTTTTTGGACATTAAAGTCTCAATGTCCCTCTTGACCAGTGAGATGTAGGTCTCAATAGAGTAATTAAGAGGTGGTGGATTTACAGTTTCTGGTCAAGAGATGGAAGGGGGTGCCCCCATCAATTTCCAACTGAGGGGTGGATGTACAGTAGATACCTGATGTGGAGAGTAAAAACCCTTAATCCTAAGGTTTCTAAAGAACCTTGCAAGGTCAACATCAAGTTCAAGCTGATCAATATGGGTGATTGGAACAAAAGAAAGACCCCTGCTGAGGACCCCAAGCTCATCATCCGACAAGGTTCTACTGGAGATATTCACCACCAGTTGATGTGAGAGCACGTCCTCATCCCCGGCCGGCCTGGATCCCGAGCGGTGGTGTTTCCTGCCCGCCCTTCGCGTCTTCCATGGGCGCTTTGACCGGGACGCTGCTCCAAAAAATAAGGAATGGACCCAGCGGATGAATCGCTTTCTGTGGAGACCCCTGTGTCCTGTGTCTGTTGCTCCCTTGGGTATTGTCTTGGTGCCTCCATCTCCCAGTACCACCCCATCCTCCCCTACTTTGCCAGTTATAGACTCGCCATGAGGTGTAATCTTGGGCGTCCCTAAGGAATTTGTTTCTTTTCCTTGTTTCAAGATCTCTAGTGAAGATGGAGAGGGTCTCATCAAGCTCTTTTTTAATTGTGTTAAGCTCCTGCTCTTGCAGTGTAGATTTAAGGGAGTCCTGAAGTCAGTCTGCCTCAGATTTGGTCTCGGTCAGGTCTTTCTGAATGAAGTCTATCGTAAGTATAATGAGGTCCT
>NC_134484.1:214656710-214674210 GCF_040206685.1 Ascaphus truei | reverse complement strand
TCTGGAGGCCTGCTGGTGGATCCTGCCAGCACCATGGCCCCCAGGTGGTCTCCTTGTGTCACCGTGGGCCACAATTGGGTCCCCACGGTAGGCCCAAGGATGTCTGGGAGCCCCGGGTCAAACCCACAGGTGTCTGCGGGGCCTCGGGTGGTTCCCTCGGGGGTCTGGGGAACTCACGGGTGCTCACTATGGGTCTGCGGTGCCCCCACAGAAGTGGGACCACACATCATCATCCCCGCACCTACGGGTCGGCGGTGCCCCCACAGAAGTGGGACCACACATCATCATCCCCGCATGTGTCACCCGTGGAACCACCAGCCTGATACCCTTGGGATACCCGAGAATACCCGGAGGTGGTCTCCAGAGGTCCCACGCAGAAACACGGAACCAACCCTGAATGTAAAAAAAATTAACCTGGCCTATACATTCAATATATACACCCTCCCCCCCAACACCTACAGTAGAATAATGTGCAAAATAACTATTATCCAGATATGGATAATAGATTAATTGCCCATTATTAAAAACATTAATGAGCATATACAAATAAATAAAGTACTACTGACCTCATCAATACGAAGTGTCCGTCGCCATCGACTTCCTTCCTTCTCTTGCCCACACAAGACATTGCCAATACCAAGCCAATACATTGCAAGTACATTCAGATATCAATTAACCCCTTAAACACCTTATCGGATAATAACCGCAAAGGTAATAAAGGGGTTAAGCCACACAGGCCCGATACCCAGCCTTCACCCATGAATTTGTACTGTGGCTTCATCATGCAACTATACTGTATATATATACTGTATATATATACAGAGAGACAGATTGAAAGAGAGAGAGAGAGAGAGATATATACAGTATATATATACACACGTTATATACACACCTATGATAAAACAATATACAGTACAAATAAATGTAGAAGGGTTATCAAAAGCTTACTGCCCTACAACCAAACACTTCTCCATACAGACACTACATTAAAATCAATTTCCTTTAAACATCCTAACTGATCTCACAATCTACAGTATATCATCACAAAATGAAAAACCTCACATTCCAATATAAATGATGCATAAAATCTATGAACCATATACATTCTGCAAATGAATCAACCAAGTAAACAAAAATCAAAAGCCAATACATTGCAATTACATTCAGATATCAATTAACCCCTTAAACACCTTATCAGATAATAACCGCAAAGGTGATTAAGGGTTTAAGCCACACAGGCCCGATACCCACCCTTCACCCATGAATTTGTACTGTGGCTTCATCATGCAACTATATGTAACGGGTATTCCACCCCACCCAATCTCATATATAGTGTGGGTGAGTAGAACATGCAGTGTTACCGGTGTGGTGCGTATACCTGCAGGCTCACAGGAGGTCTGAGCCTCCGCTAATGAGAGCCTGGGGTGAGCCCTCTGGAACGGATCTTCGTTTACAGCGCCTCCACCTATGTAGGATTCTAGGGAAGTGTAGAATGACCCTACATAGGAACCCAATAAGAAACTACACACACAGTGATTATATATAACTAAGGGCTTTACTACGAACATAGAGAATATCATAATCCATTACATAACATCATAACCTGTGTCCCTCTCACGAGGAGACACTACCCGTGGTGACGTCTCGCAGGACGATTCCCCGACACCAGGTGATCCCACCCAGTGTCCCAAGAACCCCACCCAATGTCCCGTACTCCTACAGAGATAGCCACTGGGTGACTGCGCAGTCACTAAGAACCTCTAGGCCTGTTGGTGCACATGTGATGGTATAATACCTGCCGAGCACTCCGGTGCTCGGGTCAGCAACAATCTTCTCAAAGGGTCAGACGTGTGATGAATCCGTCTGATCCTCCAACCGAACTCCTTGCACGTGCGGACCGCTAGGGCGGTCCCACTCTGGAATCGTCTCTGAGGACCCCAACGTGGGTCCAACCGCTTCCACAGGAACAGCAGCAGCCGCTGTGTCCCTATCTATATAAATGGTACTAACGTGACAGGAACCCTAACCTAGGGCCTGTCCCTGTAGTACAGCAACCTGTAGTGGCTTGGGGAACTCCTAGGGCCTGCAGGGGGTAATGACCTGTCCCACTCCCCCAACTACCCAAGTCACTTCGGTAAGTGATCTGGAATGGACTAGAGTACTCTTCCATGCAGTACTTGGGCGTCTACCTACTGTTGGCTAGCCTAGTGCAGATCCTCTCCAGAATTCCTGACCTCGTTAACAGGCTATCCCTTCAGGCATCCTACCCCTAGCGCTACCTCAAGGTGACTAGAACAGCTATAGCCCTTCTCCAGACCCACTACTCTCTGACTAGTCCCAGCGCCTACCGCAGCAAGCTGTAACTCACTGGAGGCTGCAGCCAACGTGCTGCGCAACAAGGTGCCTGCCTATCAGACCTCACAGCACTGCTCGCTGTGACCCTGACAATGCAGCACTCTAACAACACTAAGGGCAGCGTCCCTATCTTGGGCCTCCCTCAGTACTTAACCCACTACGCTAGAGGGGGGTTGGGGCCTACCTGGGGTGTGGGTACCTATGGGGTGCAGGAGCTGCTCTCACTCCCCGCACCCTTCTTCCCTCACAGCTCCCTAGCTCCAACTCTCTAACACCTTCTGAACAGTTACCCACCCAACTAGTGGGGAGTTGGGGTCTACCTGGAGTGTAGGTACCTATATGGGGCAGAAGCTGCACTCGCTCCCTACACCTTACTTCCCTAACAGCTCCCTGACTCCAACTCTCTAACTGCAGACTTCCTTCTCTCAGCTCCCACTAATGTAAGTGGCAGGGTCCCTAACCTGAGGGCTGCCCCTGGCAACACTCACCTTACTGGGGAGCTGAGCTATCCTGGACCAAAGGGGGTGCTGGCCTAATACAGGGGAGTCCCTCTCTCCTGTACCCTACCTCCTTCCCTCACAGGGTCCCTCCGCTGACTGACTAGCGTGGTGCAAGCCCGCGAAATGTATCCTTTCCTCCAGGGCAGTCCTGCAGCCCTATTGGCTCCTATGAGGCACCTGGTGCCTGCCTCGCTATGCCTCATGGGAATTGTAGTCCCGAGGCCCTTACTATAACATTGGGGCCGCGTGCGTTCCTCCCCTCTGCCTACACTAACTCCTAATGGCCGCCGCAACCCTTCCTGAGCTGTCCCTGCGCCTGCGCAAGCTATCTGGGGCAGCCTCAACCTTCCCCTGACTATCCTCACGCTCGCACGACTCTTCCCTGCCTCTCGCAGCCTCCCTGCGCATGCGCGAGCTAACTGGGCCGCCGGGGACTCACTGCGCATGCGCGACCCAGCGCAACATGGCGGCGCCCTATCCGCCCGGCTCCGGGAGCGCCGGGAGCCCTGAGATGCGCGTGCGGCCTTGGCAACCGGCCGCACGCTTCCCCGGCAACCCCCGAGCCGGGACCTGACCGCCCTCTGCCGAACGGAGCCGCCATTGGACGCGGCGGCCCCCGCGATCGGCAGTCAGGTGAGGGGGGTGCGGTAGCGCTGGGGAGACCTGGCTACATATATATATATATATATATATATATATATATATATATATATATATATGAAGAAGTTTAAAGACAGCGCACTTTCTCCAACACACACAAAATGCTGCCCCTCTGGTGACGTGTGGCAAAATGTTACGCGGTCACGTGATCGGGACCTTTAAACCAAGCAGAGGGATACCGGCACCTCATAAAGGGGGCTGTATCTCGGGGAGCAGGTGGTCCCCAGACCTGAAACAATTGCGGTTCAGCTCCGGAGACCCCCTGCACATCTACACTATCAATAAAAATGTATTTCAAATGTATTTATTTATAGTCATTTATTTATTTCGATTTATTTATTTATTTTTTGGCGGCTGCTGTGTGTGTATTTTTTTTATTGTGGGTAGTGGGGGTGGGTGAAGGGGGTATTAGCCCCAACGGTGGCTGTTTAGGGCTTGCGGGGGGTAGCGGGAGGGCTTAACCCCTTCATGACCGTAGCGGTATTAACTGCTACGGCCGTGAAGGGGTTAAGTGCACCCGCAACCCTCCCGCAAGCCCTAAACTCACACCAAGGGCCAAATACCCCCCTCATCCACCCCCGCTACCCACAATAAAGCGGGCACGGTGAGTTAACACCTTCATTGCCTTAGCGGCTATCCGCTATGGTATTGAAGCAGCATTTCTGTATTTTTAATAATATTGAGCAGGAGCAGGGGGCCCCCTGAGTTTAGATTTCTGGCTCAGGGAACCCCCTGCTCACTGTACAATATTATTAAAAATACAGAAATGCTGCTTCTTCACCATAGCGCATAGCCGCTAAGGTAAAGAACGAGTGTTTATTTATATATGTGTTTTATTTATACTGTACATGTGCAGAGGGTCTCCAGAGCAGAACCGCACTGGTTTCAGGTCCGGGGACCCCCTGCTCCCCGAGATACAGGCCCCTTTAGGGGGTGCCGGTATCTCTCTGCTCTGCTTGGTTTACAGGCCGCGATCACGTGATCGGGCCCTTTAAACCAAGCAGAGGGATACCGGCACCTCATAAAGGGGGCTGTATCTCGGGGAGCAGGGGGTCCCCAGACCTGAAACCAACGCGTTCAGCTCAGGAGACCCCCTGCACATCTACACTATCAATAAAAATTTATTTCAAATGTATTTATTGTCATTTATTTATTTATTTAGATTTATTTATTTATTTTTTGGCGGCTGCTGTGTGTGAGTTTTTTTTATTGTGGGTAGCGGGGGTGGGTGAAGGGGATATTAGCCCCAACGGTGGTTTTTTGGGCTTGCGGGGGGGGGGGGGTCGCGGGAGTGGTTAACCCCTTCATGACCGTAGCGGTATTAACTGCTACGGTCGTGAAGGGGTTAAGTGCACCCGCAACCCCCCTGCAAGTCCTAAACTCACACCAAGGGCCAAATACCCCCCTCATCCACCCCCGCTACCCACAATAAAGCGGGCACGATGAGTTAACACCTTCATTGCCTTAGCGGCTATCCGCTATGGTATTGAAGCAGCATTTCTGTATTTTTAATAATATTGAGCAGGAGCAGGGGGCCCCCTGAGTTTAGATTTCTGGCTCAGGGAACCCCCTGCTCACTGTACAATATTATTAAAAATACAGAAATGCTGCTTCTTCACCATAGCGCATAGCCGCTAAGGTAAAGAACGAGTGTTTATTTATATATGTGTTTTATTTATACTGTACATGTGCAGAGGGTCTCCGGAGCAGAACCGCACTGGTTTCAGGTCCGGGGACCCCCTGCTCCCCGAGATACAGGCCCCTTTAGGGGGTGCCGGTATCCCTCTGCTCTGCTTGGTTTACAGGCCGCGATCACGTGATCGGGCCCTTTAAACCAAGCAGAGGGAAACCAGCACCTCATAAAGGGGGCTGTATCTCGGGGAGCAGGGGGTCCCCCGACCTGAAACCAGTACGGTTCAGCTCCGGAGACCCCCTGCACATCTACACAATAAATAAAAATGTATTTAAAATAATTTTTAATGTGCCGATGTTTGCGCAGAGAGAGAGCAGCGGATCTCTCTCTGCTGCAAACACATCTCACCCCCGCCGGCCCATAGTATCATTTATGTATGTGCATATACAGTAATGTATGTGTACAGTACTGTATGTTAGGGGTTATAGGGGTTGTTGTTATACAGTATATATATACTGTGTATATACAGTACTGTATATATGTACTGCATTACAATTCATGAATTTATGCCATCTGGTGGACATGCGAAGCATTGCAGCCTATTAAATCCTGATCATTATCATTTAACAGATCAGGCCCCCGTCAGCCAGGCATGAACCGTGGCTGGGAAGGCAAACGCAACGGGGCTTGTCAGAGGTGAGGAGCGGCGCATTCCAGGTTTCTGCCAGGTACAAACTGGTCATTTGCTCGAATAAAGTGTGTCGCAGCAGTATGTCTTTATTTATATAGCGTCATTAATGTACATAGCGCTTCACAGTAGTAATACATGTGGTAATCAAATAAATAACAGATAATATAAATAACAGATCATGGGAATAAGTGCTTTAGACATAAACGTAACATGAAGGAAGAGGAGTCCCTGCCCCGAGGAGCTTACAGTCTAATTTGTAGGTAGGGAGAACGTACAGAGACAGTAGGAGGGAGTTCTGGTAAGCGCATCTGCAGGGGGCCAAGCTTTATGTATCATGTGTTCAGAATATTCACAGTGCTATTCATATGCTTCTTTAAGCAAGTGTGTCTTAAGGTGGGTCTTAAAGGTGGATAGAGAGGGTGCTAGTCGGGTACTGAGGGGAAGGACATTCCAGAGGTGTGGGGCAGTCAGTGAAAAAGGTTTATAGTGGGAGAGGGCTTTAGATACAAAGGGGGTAAAAAGAAGACATCCTTGAGAAGAACGCAAGAGTCTGGATGGTGCATAACGAGAAATTAGGGCTGAGATGTAAGGAGGGGCAGAAGAGTGTAAAGCTTTAAAAGTGAGGAGAAGAAAGGAGTGTGAGATGTGGGATTTGATCGGAAGCCAGGAGAGGGATTTCATGAGGGGAGATGCTGAGACACATCTAGGAAAGAGTAGAGTGATTCTAGCAGCAGCATTTAGGATAGATTGTAGGGGAGACAGGTGAGAGGCAGGAAGTTTTAGCAGTCGAGCAACAGAGGAAAGGGCGTATCTTTGTTATATTGCGGAGGAAAAAGCGACAAGTTTTAGAAATTTTTTGAATGTGAGGGGCGAATGTGAGAGAGGAGTCGAGTGTGACCCCTAGGCAGCGTGCTTGGGCTTCTGGGTGAATGATCGTAGTTCCAACAGTAATGTGTAAGGAGGTAGTAGGGCCAGGTTTGGGAGGAAGTATGAGGAGCTCTGTTTTTGATATGTTGAGTTTAAGGCGACGGAGGGCCATCCAGGATGATATAGCAGAGAGACATTCAGAAACTTTGGTCTGTATAGCAGGTGTAAGGTCGGGTGTTGAAAAGTATATTTGTGTGTCGTCAGCATAGAGGTGATATTTAAACCCAAAAGATGTTATTAGGTCACCTAGAGAGAGTGTGTACAGAGAAAAGAGAAGAGGTCCCAGGACAGAGCCCTGGGGTACCCCCACAGAGAAATCAATAGAGGAGGAGGAGGTGTTAGCAGAAGAGACACTGAAAGTACGATGGGAGAGGTAGGATGAGATCCAGGATAGAGCTTTGTTCCGAATACCGAGAGTATGGTGAATGTGAAAGAGAAGAGGGTGGTCCACGGTGTCAAATGCTGCAGAGAGGTCGAGTAATATGAGCAGAGTGTAATGACCTCTGTCTTTGGCAGCATGGAGGTCGTCAGTTATTTTAGTGAGGGCTGTTTCCGTGGAGTGAGCAGTGCGGAAGCCAGATTGTAGAGGGTCTAGGAAAGAATAGGTGTTGAGAAAATCGAGCAAGCGAGAGAATACAAGACGTTCAAGGAGTTTAGAGGCAAAAGGCAGGAGGGAGACAGGTCGATAGTTAGAAAGACAGGTAGGGTCAAGCTTGCTGTTTTTGAGTAATGGTATGACTGTTGCATGTTTGAAGGAGGATGGAAAGGTTCCAGAGCAGAGGGAGGAGTTAAAAATGTGTGTGAGCGTAGGAATTATAGAAGGAGCAAGGGGTTTTAGGAGATGGGAGGGAATGGGGTCAAGAGGGCAAGTGGTAGAGGGAGAAGAGGCGATCAACAGCGACACATCCTCCTCTGAGACAGTGGAAAAATAGTCAAGGAAGGCAGGAGGAGAGTTGGAAAAGGTGTAGGATGGGAGGAAGAAACAGAGGGGATGTTCTGCCGTATGGATTCCACCTTTTCCTTAAAATAGTCAGCAAAGTCCTGAGCAGAGACTGAGGAAGGAGAGGCAGCTGAGGGTGGTTTGAGTAGAGTATCAAAGACAGAGAACAGTCGGCGTGGGTTAGACTTGTGCATGTTGATTAGTGCACAAAAGTAGGCTTGTTTAGCTTGCGAGAGGGCAGAGTTGAAACAGGATAGCATAAATTTGTAGTGAAGGAAGTCTGCGAGAGTGTGAGACTTACTCCAGAGGTGTTAAGAGGAACGAGTGGAGGAAC
The DNA here is from genome assembly GCF_040206685.1 of Ascaphus truei. Classification (NCBI taxonomy): domain Eukaryota; kingdom Metazoa; phylum Chordata; class Amphibia; order Anura; family Ascaphidae; genus Ascaphus; species Ascaphus truei. The sequence continues at coordinate 214,666,170 of NC_134484.1, read as the reverse complement.
ACAGCATGTGTGTGTGGGAATTTAGCCAGGGTCTAGGGTTAGAAGGGCGAGTGCGGCAGAGAGAAAGCTGGGCATGTAGATCAAGAGACGAGGACAAGACAGAGTTGTAGTTCCTGACCAGGTTGTCGGGGTCTGTAGCAGAGCTGAGAGAGGAGAGGGAGGAGCGTAAAGTAGACACAAAATCAGGTAAGTGAATAGAGCGCAGGTTTCTGCAGAACTGGGGTGTAGATGGAGGTGGAGAAGGGGAGAAGCGAGATAGAGAGAATGAGATGAGATGATGGTCAGAGAGAGGAAAAGGGGAAATGGAGAAATCGGAGAGAGAGAAGTTCTTAGTGAAAACCAGGTCTAAGTAGTGGCCATCCTTGTGGGTGCTGGCTGCAGTCCACTGTTGAAAGCCAAAAGAAGAGGTTAGAGAAAGAAAGCGGGAAGCCCAAGGGACAGAGGGGTCATCAATGTGGCAATTGAAGTCCCCAAGGAGAAGAACAGGGGAGTCTGAGGAGAGGAAGAAAGTGAGCCAGGATTCAAAGTGAGAGAGAAAGGCAGAAGGGGGATGAGTAGAGGTAGGTGGGCGATAGATGACCGCCACATGGACAGGGAGAGGAGAGAAAATCTGGACAGTGTGAGCCTCAAAGGAGGGAAAAGCAAGAGAGGGATGAATAGAAAGGGTACGGTAACATCACAGAGAGCTTAGAGCAGGAGCCCCACGCCTCCACCCCTGCCATCAGTGCGCGGATTGTGGAAGAAGGAAAGTTCACCATAGGAGAGGGCAGCTTCAAGAGCAGAATCAGACTGAGTGAGCCAGGTCTCAGTTAAAGAAAATAGGAGCAGAGAGTGAGAGAGAAAAAAGTAATGTACAGAGAAGAACTTGTTAGAAAGGGAGCGAGCATTCCAAAGGGCACAGGAGAAAGGGAGAGTGGAGGTAGGGTGGCAGGGGATGGGTATGAGGTTGGAGGGGTTGACACCAGAAGGAGTAGAGGTTTCAATTGGCAGGCGAGGACGAGCGTATGTAGGAATAAGACAGGGTCCAGGATTGGGAGAGATATCCCCAATATTCTCCTTCACATGTGGCACACATCCATCCCCTCTGCTGTCCATAGAGTTGCTGCTCGATCTCACCAGCCAGGATACAGGACTGGCTCCGCCCCATTGATCGGAAGGCTGGAACCTTACTTATGCGCATGTGTGGGCTTCACTGCCCTTTAGCTTGCTCATTGGGGAACTGGGACTTACGATTTCAGCCTGCTTACAGTGACGTCACTGAGCTGCGCCGCTTTTAGGATCGCAGGTACTGCTTCTCACGCATTGCTGGGCTGTTTGCACCGTGAGTAGCTCGCTGTTCCAGCTCTATTGACTTTTGGACATTTCCTGTACTGGCTGGATTCAAAGTATGTCTTTTTTGCCTGTTGATCTGTTGTATTTACATGTGTCTATCTCTGTACCAGACTTTGAGTATTTTGTGTCCCCATAGGTCTGCTTCAGCGGGTCATTAACCCTATAGTATCTTGCTTTGCCAGTTATATTCCCTTGCCATACACATAGCTCTTACTATCTGCTTTTTTGTGTGAGGTCTGTGCCCCACAGTCTACGTCTATTTAGCTTTGAGACCCAGTATTGGTCCATTAGGGTGTACCTCAGGATTTTTTTATGTGGCATGTGCTATACAGCCGTTTGACATTCTTCCTAGAGATTCAGTGTCAGTCTGTCACTGTGTACCTTAGGGACTCTGTTACAGGGTTGCGGGAAGTACCAGGTGGCTACGGTCTACCTGGGAACGGGCCAGAAGAAGGGGTTTATACCCTGAAATGTTACGTTGCCCCCCTTACCCTGCACTTTAATATTCCCCGTGTTTTCCTCCCCCTTTCCCTTCCCCCTTTCCATTCCCCTTCCCTGTTCTTTTCCCTGTCCTAGCATTTAATGTATTATCTCTCCTGGTCTTTGTTTGACCTATTATGTGCATCATACATGTATAATTAAATTTGAGTTTGGCTGATCCTTTGACTATTTGATCTATTCTTTTGAGTGTGAACATTTGTGCTTTATTGTCTTTTTGAGAGGAAATATGGTCCTCTCTTTTCCCGTTTGCACCTATCATTGTTCCATAGACTTCCATTGTGTGTGCTGTCTTTTATTTTTTGTGAGCTTCTTACCCTTTATAGACTTGCACCATACATATTGCTGTCTAGATGTCGCAACCAGTAGAGATTCCTCTCACACAGACATCCAGCAATTTCTTCACATACACTGACTTTGATGCATCACGTATTGCTACTTTATGCACTGGGGCACACGACATTTTGTCAGGTGATAACCCGATTGATGCACCCAGAGACCTAGAGAAAAATTTGAAACATAAAATCAGCCTTGAGCTGCATGCTACCACCTTGGTGGAATATTTCCGTCAGAAACGCATCCCCAGTGGACTACGCTGCAATCTCAGAACAACCCTTTTCGCAGACAACATTGAGTATAAAGAAAAATGGGAGGGTATACTGAATAAGTGCTCCCAGGACCTCATTATACTTACGATAGACTTCATTCAGAAAGACCTGACCGAGACCAAATCTGAGGCAGACAGACTTCAGGACTCCCTTAAATCTACACTGCAAGAGCAGGAGCTTAACACAATTAAAAAAGAGCTTGACGAGACCCTCTCCATCTTCACTAGAGATCTTGAAACAAGGAAAAGAGATAAATTCCTTAGGGACGCCCAAGATTACACCTCAGGGCGAGTCTAAACTGGCAAAGTAGGGGCGCATTGGGTGGTACTGGGAGATGGAGGCGCCAAAGACAATACCCAAGGGAGCAACAGACGCAGGACGCAGGGGTCTCCACAGAAAGCGATTCATCCACCGGGTCCATTCCTTCTTTTTTGGAGAAGTGTCCTGGTCGAAGCACCCGCGGAAGACATGGAGGGCGAGCAGTAAACAGCACCGCTCTGGATCCAGGCCGGCCGGGGATGAGGACGCGCTCTCACATCAACTGGTGGTGAATATCTCCAGTAGAACCCTGTCGGATGATGAGCTTGGGGTTACTCTGCAGGGGTATTTCCTTTGTTCCAACCACCCATATTGATCAGCTTGAACTTGATGTTGACCTTGCAAGGTTCTTTAGAAACCTTAAGCTTAAGGGTTTTTACTCTCAACATCAGGTATCTACATCCACCCCTCAGTTGGAAATTGATGGTGACACCCCTTCCACCTCTTGACCAGAGACTGTAAATCCAAAAGTCGGTACAATCCACCACCTCTTAATCACTCTATTGAGACCTACATCTCACTGGTCAAGAGGGACATTGAGACTTTAATGTCCAAAAAACCACAGGGCTCTAAATCCAATTTTTCTAAAAAAGCCCAAGCCATTGTTTTGGACTTGGAACATGATAAAGACGTGATTATTAAGCCAGCGGACAAGGGTGGTGCGATTGTAGTTATGGACAGGGTTGCCTATAGAGAGGAGATCCTACATTTATTCTCTGTTACCACTAACTACGTCTTTAGTCCCACTAATCCCACCACTGGTGTTGTTTCTAATATCACGGCGGTATTGGATCTAGCTCTTGAAGGAGGCGTCATCTCAAAAAAACAAAGGGATTTCTTGATCAAAACTGACCCCATTGTGCCAGTACTATACACCCTTCCAAAAATCCATAAGGATTTAAATAGACCTCCCGGTGGCCCTGTTGTGGCAGGGACTGACTCCAACTTCCAGCCTATTGCGGTGTTCCTTGACAAATTAATTTGTCCCTTAATGGTTGAATCTAGATCATACATATAGGACACCACATACTTTTTGCGGAAGATTGACGCCATACCAAGATTTGAAGGGGACATCTTACTTGCTACGCTTGATGTCAACAGCTTGTATACCTCAATACCACACAGTGAGGGTATTGAGGCAGTCAAACAAGCCCTTGATCTTGAGGACTTGTTTACCCCTAGGGAACACATGCTAATTATTGATCTACTTGGGATCATCCTCAGAGAGAATTTCTTTCTCTTTGAGGATACCTATTATATACAATGCCAGGGTACAGCAATGGGATCGAATGTCGCACCCACATACGCTAACATTTTCATGAATTCGTTTGAACATCAGTTCATTTTCTGCCATCCATTATTCATTGTGTCAGCGCGTATGTGGGTGCGCTATATCGAAGACATTTTCCTTATCTTGACAGGTTCTCAGAGCGATCTCATGTTCTTCATTGACGACATTAACTCTGTGCACCCCACAATTGGTTTCACCTCCAGTGTTAGTGATCAAGCTATCATCTTTCTGGATACAACTATTAGACTTACAGACCATAAACTTGAATTCGATCTATATACGAAAGTCACAGATAGAAACAACTTGCTTTGTTTTGATAGCTTTCATCCACCCGGGTGTATTAAAGGTCTTCCATATAGCCAATTTCTTAGGGCCAAAAGAATTATTAGCAATCCTGCATGTGTCGCTCGTAGTCTTGATGTCATGCAAGCAAAATTTAAATCGAAAAATTATCCCGAAGCCTTGCTTAGAGGTGAGCGCGATAGGGTTGAGACATTGGATAGATCTGCATTACTCTATCCATCATGTCCCAATAATACTGATAAGAAATTTTCCATCCCATTTGTGTCTACATACAGTACACTGAGTGGACGTATCAAAAATTTTATTCTTAGGCATTGGAGTTTGCTGAGTATGGACCCCAACTTGGCTCCAACCCTAGGTCTTAACCCCCTTTTTTCGTACAAACGAGGCAACAATCTGAGGGATAGACTAGTGAAGGCTGACTTATGGGGCACAAATCTAACTCAAACCTTTCTTGGTACCCCCCAAACAGGCTGTTTTCGGTGTTGCAGCTGCAGCCAGTGTGACAGCATGCAGGAGGGTGATAGGTTTACGTATCCTCTTACAGGCTCTATTTATCATATTAAGGGTTTCTACACATGTCTATCTAGAAACGTGATTTATCTCATTAAATGCCCGTGTGGGATGGTGTATGTGGGGGAGACTACACAGTGTGTCAAGGACAGGATCCGACAGCACAACGCAGCGATCCGCAGGCAGGATCCTGATGCCCATGTGGCCCATCATTTTACACAGGCGGGACACAATTCCATTTAAAACCAGAGACAGATCATGAAACACAGACAGAGCTCAGTGCACATCCAGTGAAACTTATACACGGTACGGTGCCTAAATATATATGTATAGATATCTATTAAATAAAATGGTCTTTTTGTTTAACATTTTGGCCAAAGTGTTGTAAGCCCTTGAGCCACTACACGGCAGACCACATCTCAAGGGTACCTAACACTAATATAAATTCTTAATAACCTGTGCATTACCAGGAAGAATGATTTATTATAAATCTGTCAAAATTAGTTGCACAGTTCTAAGTCTGATTGAAGCTCTTATTAACCTGTACATTACCAGGAAAAGCACTCTGTATTAGATTTGTCACAATCAAACTGCAAGCAAGCAAGTTCCCCTGAGAGTGGGAGAGGTGTCCTGCATGTGGGACAAAATTCCAGTCAGCTTTGGTTCCAGGTATCAGATGGACATACCAGAAATAGGCGAGGTGGTAAAACCGCACCTGTTGTGCAGAGACACAGTAAATTAGGCGTTTGGGCACCATGACCCCACAGGGCATTAATAAGGATCTTGATCTGAGCTGCTTTTGAAGTTGATGATCTAAAGCTAGCGTGATCAGATTTTGAAAATGAAAAACCGGGACACATTTTTTTTATAACTGTTTATTTATTGTAGTACACTTATACTTTACTACAATTAGTCTTTGTTACATAGTTACGTGTGTGTGTGTGTGTGTGTGTGTGTGTGTGTGTGTGTGTGTGTGTGTGTGTGTGTGTGTGTGTGTGTGTGTGTGTGTGTGTGTGTGTGTGTGTGTGTGTGTGTGTGTGTGTGTGTGTGTGTGTGTGTGTGTGTTTCGGATGACCTCACTAATCGAACAAAAAAATTGCCCCCTCTTCACAATTTCTAAAGCAGCAATTCCGCCTTGGATCTTACCTGATCTGCAGTCCCTCAAGGTAATATACTGGAAGGGAGGTGTTCCCTACCTACTTCCGATGTCTCCAGCATGAAACTTGAGTCAGATCTGGAAGAAAGCAGGGTAGGTTACTTCGGTGTAGGTATACGGCAGTTAAGATAAGACATAGAGGGAGAGGGAAACAGGGAGGGAGAGGGAGACAGGTAGGGAGAGGGAAAACAGAAAGGGAAAGGGAGGCAGAGAGGGAGAGGGAGACAGAGAGGGAGACAGAGAGGGGAGGGAGACAGAGAGGGAGAGGGAGACAGAGAGGGAGAGGGGGACAGGAGAGGGAGAGGAGACAGAGAGGTAGACAGAGAGGGAGACAGAGGGAGACAAAGAGGAATAGGGAGACAGAGAGGAAGACAGAGAGGGAGACAGAGAGGGAGAGGGAGACAGAGAGGGAGACAGAGAGGGAGACAGAGAGGGAGGGAGAGGGAGGGAGACAGGGAGGGAGAAAGGGAGGAAGACAGGGAGGGAGACAGGGAGGGAGACAGGGAGGGAGACAGGGAGGGAGACGGGAGGGAGACGGGGAGGGAGACGGGGAGGGAGACGGAGAGACACGGAGGGAGACAGGGATTGAGACAGGGAGGGAGACAGGGAGGGAGACAGTGGGGGAGGGAGACAGGGAGACAGACAGGGAGACAGAAAGAGAGAGACAGAGAGGGAGACAGAGGGAGACAGGGAGAGGGAGTTAGGGAGACAGGGAGACAGAGGGAGGGAAACAGGGGGGGGGTGGAGACAGGGAGGTGGAGGGAGGGAGACAGGGAGACGGAGGGAGGGAGGAATACAGGGAGATGGAGGGAGGGGGGGAGACAGGGATACAGAGGGAGGGGGATAGGGGGAGGGATACAGGGAGATGGAGGAAGGGAGGGAGACAGGGAGACAGAGGGAGGGAGGGAGACAGGGAGATGGAGGGAGGGAGACAGGGAGACAGAGGGAGTGAAACAGGGAGGGAGACGGAGACAGGGAGACAGAGAGACTGAGGGATGGAGGGAGACAGGGAGATGGAGGGAGAGAGGGAGACAGGGAGGGAGACAGAGGGAGACAGGGAGGGAGACAGAGGGACGGATGAAGACAGGGAGGGAGACGAAGACAAGGAGGGAGACGGAGACAGGGAGGGAGACGGAGACAGGGAGGGGAGACAGGGAGGGAGACAGGGAGGGAGACAGGGAGGGTGAGGGAGAAAGGGAGACAGAGGGATGGAGGGAGACAGGGTGATGGAGGGAGGGAGACAGAGAGAGAGGGAGACAGGGTGTTGAAGGGAGGGAGAAAGGGAGACGGAGGGAGGGAAACAGGGAGTTGGAGGGGAGGGAGTGAGAGAGAAACGGAGACAGGGACGGAGACAGGGAGGGAGACGGAGGGAGACAGGGAGGGAGACGGGGAGGGAGACAGGGAGGGTGAGGGAGAAAGGGAGACAGAGGGATGGAGGGAGACAGGGTGATGGAGGGAGGGAGACAGAGAGAGAGGGAGACAGGGTGTCGAAGGGAGGGAGAAATGGAGATGGAGGGAGGGAGACAGGGTAATGGAGGGAGGGAGTGAGAGAGAGACGGAGACAGGGAGGGAGACAGGGAGGGAGACGGAGGGAGACAGGGAGGGAGACGGAGGGAAGGAGACAGGGAGGGAGACAGGGAGGGAGGCAGTGAGTGTGAGCAAGACAGGGAGGGAGAGAAAGGGAGACAGGGAGGGAGAGAGAGGGAGACAGGGAGGGAGAGAGAGGGAGAGAGAGGGAGACAGGGAGGGAGAGAGAGGGAGACAGGGAGGGAGAGATAGGTTGACAGGGAGGGAGAGAGAGAGAGAGACAGAGAGGGAGAGAGAGAGAGAAGGAGACAGGGAGGGAGAGAGAGAGGGAGATAGGGAGGGAGAGAGGGATAGAGGGAGAGAGGGAGACAGGCAGGGAGAGAGAGACAGGGGGGGAGAGAAAGGGTGAGGTAGACAGAGAGGGAGAGAGAGGGTGATGGAGACAGATAAGGAGAGAGAGGGTGAGGGAGACATAGAGGGAGAGAGAGGGGTGAGGGAGACAGAGAGGGAGAGAGATGGTGAGGGAGACAGAGAGGGAGAGAGAGGGTGAGGGAGACAGGGAGACAGAGGGAGGGAGGGAGGGAGGGAGACAGATAGACGGAGGGAGTGAGGAGACAGGGAGATGGAGGGAGGGAGACAGAGGGGAGGGAGGGAGACAGGGATGGAGACAGGGAGGGAGACAGGGAGGGAGATGGAGGGAGGGAGACAGGGAGGGAGATGGAGGGAGACAGGGAGATGGAGGGAGGGAGGGAGACAGGGAGGGAGAGAGAGGGTGTGGGAGGCAGAGAGGGAGAGAGAGGATGAGGGAGACAGAGAGGGAGAGAGAGGGTGAGGGAGACAGAAAGGGAGAGAGAGGGTGAGGGAGACAGGGAGATGGAGGGAGGGAGGGAGGGAGACAGGGAGACGGAGGCAGGGAGACAGAGGGAGGGAGGGAAACAGGGAGGGAGACAGGGAGGGAGGGAGACAGATGGAGACAGGGTGGAAGACGGAGGGAGGGAAGGAGACAGGGAGGGAGACAGAGACAGGGAGGGAGACGGAGACAGGGAGAAAGGGAGGGAGACAGAGGGAGGGAGACAGGGAGGGAGACAGGGAGGGAGACAGGGAGGGTGAGAGAGACAGGGAGATGTAGGCAGGGAGATAGACAGGGTGACAGAGGAAGACAGGGAGACGGAGGGAGAGAGGGAGAAAGGGAGATTGAGGGAGGGAGGGAGACAGGGAGACAGAGGAAGGGGAGAAGGGGAGATGGAGGGAGGGAGACAGGGAGGGAGATGGAGGGAGACAGGGAGGGAGACGGAGGGAGGGATGGAGACAGGGAGGGAGACGGAGACAGGGAGGGAGAACAGGGAGGGAGACGGTGGGAGGGAGACAGGGAGGGAGAGAGGGAGGGAGACAGGGAGGGTGAAGGAGACAGGGAGATGGAGGGAGGGAGGGAAACAGGGTGATGGAGGGAGACAGGGAGACAGGGAGTCGAAGGGAGGGAGAAAGGGAGACAGAGGGAGGGAGGGAGATAGAGAGATAGAGGGAGGGAGGGAGGCAGGGAGGGAGAAAGAGGGAGGGAGGGAGACAGGGAGACAGAGACAGGGAGGGAGACAGGGAGGGAGACGGAGGGAGACAGGGAGGGAGACGGAGGGAGGGAGACAGGGAGGGAGACAGGGAGGGAGACAGTTAGGGTGAGGGAGACAGGGAGGGTGAGGGAGACAGGGATGGTGAGGGAGACAGGGAGGGAGAGAGAGGGTGAGGGAGACAGGGAGGGAGAGAGAGGGAGACAGGGAGGGAGAGAGGGAGAAAGGGAGGGAGAGAGAGGGACATAGGGAGACAGGGAGATGGAGGGAGGGAGACAGGGAGGGAGAGAGAAGGTGTGGGAGGCAGAGAGGGAGAGAGAGGATGAGGGAGACAGAGAGGGAGAGAGAGGGT
>NC_134484.1:214619418-214656510 GCF_040206685.1 Ascaphus truei | reverse complement strand
AGATGGGGAGGGAGAGGGAGATGGAGAGGGAGAGGGAGATGGGGAGGGATAGGGAGACGGGGAGGGAGAGGGAGAGGGAGACAGGAAGCGAGAGGGAGACTGGGAGGGTGATGGGGAGGGAGACGGGGAGGGTGACGGGGAGGGAGACGGGGAGGGAGACGGGGAGGGAGATGGGGAGGGAAACGGGGAGGGGAGACAAGGAGGGAGACAAGGAGGGAGATGGGGAGGGAGACGGGAAGGGAGACGGGAGGAAGACGGGAGGGAGACGGAGAGGGGGACGGAGAGGGGGAGGGGAGGGAGAGGGAGAGGGAGAGGGGGAGGGGGGAGGGGAAGGGAGAGGGGGAGGGGGAGGGAGAGGGGGAGGGAGAGGGGGAGGGAGATGGAGATGGGGAGGGAGAGGGAGGACTGGGAGGGAGAGGGAGACAGAGAGGGAAACAGAGAGGGAGACAGGGAGACAGAGAGGGTGAGGGAGACAGAGAGGGTGAGGGAGACAGAGAGGGTGAGGGAGACACCCACTGATACACACACACACACCCACTGATTCGCACACACCCACTGATACACCCACACCCACTGGTACACACACACACACACACTGAAAACACACATACACACATACACACACACACACAGATAAATACATACACACACACAGACACACATACACACACAGATACACAAATACACACACACACACACACACACACACACACACACACACACACACACACACACACACACACACACACACACACACACACACACACACACACACACACACACACACACACACACACACATACATACACACACAGATACACACACACACACACAAATTCACACACACAGATACACAAACACACACTGATACATACACACACACAGATACACCCCGCCTCCCCCTGCACCGCCCGCCAGCCCCTGCACCGCACGCCAGTGCCCGCACAGCCACCACTGTCCCACCCCCCAAGACCATCACCCAAACCAAGGGGGATGGGTGGAAGTGAGCGCCAGGAGAGGCAAAGGTGGGAGAGTCAGGGGACAAAGGTGGGGAGCGCCGGGGGGGCAAAGGTGGGGAGCGCCGGGGGGGCAAAGGTGGGAGCGCCGGGGGGCAAAGGTGGGAGCGCCGGGGGGGCAAAGGTGGGAGCGAAGGGGAGCAAAAGGTACAAGGTGGAAAAAAGGCAGGCACACCCCCGCTACCACCTCCCAGGACCGAAGGGGGATACTCACCATGGAGCCGACAGAGGAGCCAGGAGCGGAAAAACAGACACACTCACGTGTGCTCTGCACAAAGCGAAAGCCCCGCCCCCGGCCTCCTTTGACATGCCTGCGACCAATACCCTGCGGGGCCGGCCGGCATTCTAAGTCCCGCCTCCTTCATTCAATCCCCCCGGCAGCATTCATTCAAACACACACACAGAAAATACTTACCGGCCTCCGCATTCTCCTCACCACCGCTGCTCCGCAATACCGGGACCAAGGACAAAAACCGGGACATTTCCGGGACGGACCTGAAACCGGGACAGGACAGGACAGAGATGGGCTAGGCGTGGAGACAAGGCTTCTGCTTGTACAGGTTGAACTTCCGTGTGGACTGAGAGACTGTGTTTGGGACATACACACGGTGTGATTGTCCTTCACAAAGGAATCTCCGCTGCTTACGGTTTTATCTACTGCTTGCTGTAAGCCGAACTGCATATCGGTGGACCGATCACAGCGACGGAGCCAACTGACACGCAGAGAGTGCCGCAGATACTTACCCGAGGGGTTCCTGCACCATCACCTATCCCGCCGACGGCTGTGTGGTAATTTGTGTATTGATGCACGAGATGCTTATGTTATAACTATTTGATGTACGCAGATTTATTACCCTTTTTAACACCTCAATAGAGTTTGATATACTTCACTATTGCGTTTTGCACATGTGTGTCTAACCTCTGTGTTTACTGTCTCCCTTCTGTGCAATATGTTTTAATCCCTCTGGGCCCCTTGTGGGTTGCTGGTGCTTAGTGGAGTTCTCCTCCACTTGTGGCACACATCCATCCCTCTGCTGTCCATAGAGTGGCTGCTCGATCTCAAAAGCCAGGATACAGTTCTGGCTCCGCCCCCTTGATCAGAAGGCTGGAACCTTACTCATGCACATGTGTGGGCTTCACTGCGCTAAAGCTTGCTCATTGGGGAACTGGGGACTTACGATTGCAGCCTGCTTACAGTGACGTCACTGTTCTGCGCCGCTTTAAGGATCGCAGGTACTGCTTCTCACGCATTGCTGGGATGTTTTGCACCGTGAGAAGCTCGCTGTTCCAGCTCTATTGACTTTTGGATATTTCCTGTACTGGTTGGATTAAAAGTATGTCTTTTTGCCTGTTGATCTGATTTACATGTGTCTATCTCTGTACCAGACTTTGAGTATTTTGTGTCCCCATAGGTCTGCTTCAGTGGGTCATTAACCCTGTATTATCTTGCTTTGCCAGTTATATTACCTTGCCATGCACATAGCTCTTACTATATGCTTTTTTTGTATGAGGTCTGTGCCCCACAGTCTACCTCTATTTAGCTTTGAGACCCAGTATTGGTCCATTAGGGTGTACCTCGGGGATTTTTTTCTGTGGCATGTGCTATACGGCCTTTTGACATTCTTCCTAGAGATTCAGTGTCAGTCCTGTCACTGTTTACCTTAGGGACTCTGTTACAGGGTTGAGGGAAGTACCAGGTGGCTACGGTCTACCTGGGAAATGGGCAAGAAGAAGGGGTTTATACCCTGAAACGTTACGTTGGCCCCCTTACCCTGCACTTTTATATTCCCCGTGTTTTTCCTCCTCCTTTCCCTTCCCCCTTTCCATTCCCCTTCCCTGTTCTTGTCCGTCCTAGCATTTATTATCTCTCCTGGTCCTTTGTTTTACCTATTATGTTTCATCATACACGTATAATTAAATTTGAGTTTGGCTGATCCTTTGGACTATTTGATCTATTCTTTTGAGTGCAAACATTTGTGCTTTATTGTATTTTTGAGAGGAAATAGGGTCCTATCTGTTCCCGTTTGCACCTATCAATTTTCCATAGACTTCCATTGTGTGTGCTGTCTTTTATTTTTTTGTTAGACTTTCCACACAGTGGATTAGAAAATACAAGAGAAAAACACACTTTCTGGGGGTCTGGTTGTGCACTGCGCGTGTTTTGTTGCGCCCCGCTGATGGTGTGGGCATGGGCGGAGTCCAGAGGCGGACCGGAGAGGGGAAGCATAAAGCTTAGAGAGGGATGTGCGTGCGCATCCCACATTGTAGGCAGTTCCTGGAGCGGCGAGGGTATGAGAAGCAAGTGGAGCGAGAGGAGCAGGGACCCCTGGCAGTGGAGGAAGGTAACAGGGGAGCATGCTGAGGGTGGCGTGACTCCCCGATCCTTACAGTACAACACCCTTTCAGGAGCGATCTCCAGGGGTATCTAGTCAGGCTTGAGAGGATATTTTTGATGAAAGCTCTTTGAGTCTGGGAGCGTGAATATGGTGGTGAGAGTCCCAGGAGCGTTGCTCCGTCAAAAAAAACCTCCCAGTCAACCAGATACTGTATAGATCCTCTAGAGATTCTGGAATCCACGATGGACTGAATTTCGTATTCCTGTTGCCCTTGTATGAGGAGGGGAGCGGAGACGAGGAAGAATCAGGGAAAGCGGGTGCTCTGGAAAGCAGGTTTAAGTAGGGAAACATGAAAGACAGAGGGGATCCTCATTGACGGGGGAAGACATAGGTGATACGACACCGGATTGCCGTCTCTATTATGGAATACGTTCCAAGGAACCTGTGCACCAGATTGAGAGTGGACACCTTGAGGCGTATGTTTTTGGATGACAACCACACCTTATCTCCTGGACTAAATTCCTGGATCTTGCGCCGGTGAAGATCCACCTGGAGTTTCTGTCTGGCAGTTGCAGTCCTCAGATTCTCCTGGTTCCCTTTTTTTGAATCCTGTAGAAGACGAATTCTGTTATCCACAGCCGCAACCTCAGAAGAAGATATGGACATCGGAAGGCGGGATGGGTGGAATCCACAGTTAATGAAAAAGTGTGACTCTTGGGTGGACTCGCTGCGCACACTGTTGTGTGCGAATTCAGCCCAGGGCAGAAGGTCCGTCTAATTATCCTGGGTGTCAGAGGAGAAACATTGCAGGTAGTGTTCCAAGGACTGATTGGTTCTCTCTGTCTGACCGTTGGTTTGGGGATGATACCCAGAAGAAAAGTGTAAAGAGATGCCCATCCTTTGAGAAAAAGAACACCAGAACCTTGAAATGAATTGAGACCCTTGATCGGAGTCGATGGTCTGGGGGACCCCATGCAGATGAAAAATCTCCTTGAAAAAACTATCTGTTAACTTGCATGAGTTGAGAAGATCTTTCAATTGAATGAAGTGTGCATGGTTGGAAAAGAGATCAATGACAACAAGAATAGAGTTCATCCCCTTGGAAACAGGAAGCTTTACTGTAAAGTCATAGACAAATGGTTCCAAGGGCGATTCGGAATGGGAAGAGGAAGTAAGAGTCCAGGTGGTTTGCTCCGGGGAGTCTTGCTGGAGACCATGTCGAGCACGCATTCACAAATTCTTTAATGTCCCTATGGATGCCGGGCCACCAGAAGCTCCGTTGCACAAGATCAGTGGTTCTTTATTGGTCCAGTCGATACGGGTACTATGACGTTTAAGCCATGGGAGGCCCAGGATTACATTGATGGAAGGGGTGTGAATCACGTCCTGATGGAACTCCTCTCTATGATCCTCACCGGTCTGTAAGTGGAAGAGAATAGTCTGCAAAGAAATTAAGGCTGTTTGTAATGGCCAACCATCGATGGCTTCTAATCCTACCGGGATCCTCTTAAGGACAAGCGGGATGTTATTCCTCTCAGTGAAGCCTTTGTTGATAAAGTTGCCTCCTGACCCTGAATCCACAAATGCTAAGGCAGTGGTCTGAAAACCCTTACCGGTAAGAGAAATTGGGATCAATATTCTGGTTGGCAAGGTCTTCTTGGTGATAGGGGAAGTGGAGAGTTTTCCCAAAAAGATTCCCCTTTTGTCCAAGGTCACCCCATGAGGCAAGGAGTGTGGTTATTCGGGGGGTGGCAAGTCATTATTAGTCAGCCTAGTTAACCCTTTCACCGTCACACATACACACTTAATATAATTGATTATGGAGCAAGTGTAGACATATATCATTTTATTACTATTAAATGTTAAGTTTTAACAGTCTTGATGTTCACCAATAGTGTGCTTCTTTGAAGGTCAACTGGTTCATCCAGTTACCTTCTACCTTAATAATGCATTATAAAGGGGCATACTTATGTTTACACCTCTCCCTAAATTGCCCGTTTAATGCAAGATAAGGTCTTGTTTGGCTTTGTAGCTACTTCATGACTTTGGGCTCTATTGCTAAACCTACTGTCTACAAGCACTCCTAAATCCTTCTCCATCAAGGAATCTCTCAAATTATCCCTTTTTAATTTGTAAGTTTCCTGTTTATTCTTGTTTTGCTAATACATATCCTTACATTAATCTATATTAAATCTCATCTGTCATTTACCTGCCCAATTATCCAGTCTATCCATGTTCCTCTGGAGAGAAATTACATTCTTCTCTGATTCTACTACCTTACACAATTTAGTGTCATCAGGAAAAATTCAGACGTGCTCTCTATGCCAACAACAAGGTCATTAATAAACACAGTCAAATGCGGGGTCTCAGTACCGATCCTTGAGGTACTCCGCTCACAACTTTATCCCAACCTTAAAAAGTTCCATAAGTAACATATGCATTCCATTCAATTGGCATAAATGTTACTTAGACCATGCATGCACACAAATTCAATGGAACGCATATGCTTTCCATACAGTTTACATAGAGCATGGATTCGCAGCAGTGGCCCGGCAAAGCACAGGTTAAATAATGTATCTATTTCTTGTTGATTATCTTACAGGTGAAACTGTACAAGAGACAGACAGAAGAAGATGTTGGTTGAAGAAGATTGTATTATTGGAAGAAGATTGTATTATTTTCCCATCTCTTTGTTATTTCACTAATTTATTTTAATAAATATTTCAGAATTTGCCTTCTATCTGAAGTTGAAAGAGTGTATGGGATCAAGGAGTAGGTTATAATAAACAGAACAGTACAAAATGTTCACTACTGTAGTAATAGCTTTGATATAGTGCATATTGAATTTAGGTTAAAGACAAGCTAGTCCCAATATATGGTAGTTTCTTCAAAGTACTGCAGCAGCCTCAAAATTACATTTGGCAGCTATGAGTCAGCTGTGGCCACTGGGCCGCAACATGCAAATAAATACCACGGAAATGCAATTGGTTTTGCGGAAACATTTCATTTTCATTCATATGTAGTTGCCATCCAAGATGAGTTTGCTATAAGACGGTTTGAGATGTATTACTTTTCTACAGGTGGGAATTTTTGTGTGGATTGATTCAGTTACAGAAGTAGCACCCATTATTCTAAACTTGCATGCGTTATCCTGCAATTTTACGAACTTGAGTTTTAAAGTCAGTCATAATTGCACAATACAAACAAATGCAGCACCACATTAGAAAATTGTGTGATTTTCCCAAAAATTCACGAGACTTGGGAATTTTCATGCGATAGCATGAAGAATATCATGCACTTTGTCTGTACTGTATGTCTCATGTCTCATTAGCATACATGTGATACTTAAAGGCATATGAATTAAAAAGGTAACCAAGGGAAGTGTATAGAGAGGAAAGAAGTACCACAATCGAGTCTTGAGATACCCCAACAGATACATCAATGGAAGAAGAGAAGTTAAATCTTTATCTAGGCCAATTATATATGACATGTTTTATACACTGGCGACACACTTTATTCGAGCTCGGCTAGTCCCACGAATTCGGGTATACCTGGGTGTATTGAGGTTTGTGACTGTTTTCTGCCCGAGTGCATTGAGTTATTTTCCAGGCAGGGATTGAAGCATTTTATTCCCGCTGGCTGCAATACTGCACAGTATATATATATATACTGCATTACAATTCATGAATTTATGCCATCTGGTAGACACGCGAAGCATTGCAGCCTATTAAATCCTAATCATTATCATTTAACAGATCAGCCGCCCATCAGCCAGGCATGAACCCAGGCTGGGAAGGCAAATGCAACGGGGCTTGTCAGAGGTGAGGAGCGGCGCATTCCAGGTATCTGCCAGGT
The DNA here is from genome assembly GCF_040206685.1 of Ascaphus truei. NCBI lineage: Eukaryota > Metazoa > Chordata > Amphibia > Anura > Ascaphidae > Ascaphus > Ascaphus truei. The sequence continues at coordinate 214,649,303 of NC_134484.1, read as the reverse complement.
ACATACTGGGTATTTGCTCGAATAAAGTGTGTCGCAGCAGTATACAGTAGTAAGAATGTACAAAAGTCCTTGAGCCATGATACTTTGTATAATTCTTTCTATAAGGAACAAAATAATGTAGTGTTATTTGTCTGTGTTTATACTTTTACATGTAATGATGAATACAATAGTATCTATTAGTACTAATTAAAAATATACAGTATCATACTTGCTATGCAATATTCCTTCATAAAACATGTACAATTGAATCATGGAAATATCTGTCAGGACTGGTCTAATCCTTATATATGGATATAAATAAATAATGATGCTTTCTTTCATAATCATGTGTATTTTTTTCAATTGGCATCTTTTAAAAGAGGAAAATATATACATATGAAATAAATTGCTGGAAGGAATACAGCTTTATATTATTAGATATAGATACAGCTCAACCTCCTTATATCGCTGTGCTTGGGGTCCAAAGAATCACATCGCGCTAGAAGCGGATCGCGTTAGAAATAATGTATAATTGTATGCATTGTACTATAAAGTATTTAAGATACCAATAATCGTGTTGTAAAGTATTCATAAATCTGAAAATTGGGAGCCATGCTTGCATCGTGCTATAAGCGGATTTGCTCTGTAACGGATCGCGTTATAGCGGGGTTGAGCTGTATATTTATACTTAAACATGCATTGCATCAAATTTAGTATAAACTAAAACAGAACTGTTCTGCATTTTCCCCAGTAGAAGTGACTGCAGAATATATGCTAATCATATCTGAGTCTACAAAACTAGTAGATAAAGCATAAGTGGTTTCTTTAGTATTTAAGTCTTAAGGAAGCCTAAAAATTATATAATTAAGCTCTGATAGTCCCTTAATAGGCTGTTTTAATCAGTCTGGAAAACCAGACTGTCAAGAGATGGAAAATATATGCGACAAAAACATTATAACCTTCCCTGAGTGTAGTTCATAATTTCAAGTGAATTAACTTTTGCAGCATCCAATCTGCAAACATAAATCAATTGAGCCTAGTCATCAATACTATTGGGAGGTTATATATATCTTGCATTTTATTTTTCAAGTAAGACATTAATGTTACATGGAAAATTGATCTTCATGTAGTTCTAATGATAGCATGTTCATTAGCACTCAAAAGGGAATTAATCCCAGATTCATCCTACAGTAACTTTACAATATGTTACAATATTTCTTAGAACACACTATATCTTTAGGAACACAACTAACTTATGTGAGGGTAGTAATGTATTTTTTAGTCAAACATAACATAGTTTATAACATGAGTTATAAAACAACACATTTGTTTAAAAAAACAAACAAAAAAAACAATTGTTCGCTTGATTATTATTTGGTATTCTTGATCTCCAGTGAAGATTAAAAAACCCAAGATAAAGATATGTGAGCACAGCAGCAAGGATGGAAGACTATGCATAGTATTGGGTAGTATTGTATAGGCATTGATTTTATAAATTGTACTAACTAAAAATTTGAGGTTGATTATAAAAAGAGTTAAGGAATTGCCCGGAAGTTATGTAAAATTCTGAAGTCTCTATTCCTTGCAAAGGAATTGGATAACTGTTCAGCCTCTGATAGGGGGTGAATTGTTGCTGAGATGAGCTGGGAAGATGTTATTATTATTCCACCTTCTTCAAACTTCTTTTGTTTCAACTGAAGAAGGTTGTCACGGGAGAACAGGCAAGTTACACCTTTTTAACCGGGATCATTCACTGAGCAAAACAAGGTAATGCAATAAATTGAAGTTTATTTGCACAAATTCGTTAACACACAATAGAACACAAAAATATACATAGAAAGACACACTTACTGGGGTTCTGGGGTTGAAAACGTGACTTTCCTAGGTGCAGGGAACTCTAAAGGAACTCTACATAAGAGTTTTACCCTGACCGGGACTTAGCCAGGAATCTCCTGGTTCCCAAACTGGCGTGAAGATCAACTCGCCACTGCTCCCTTCTCTTCTGAGAACTTGGATTTTCTTGACTGCAAGTTACAACCGATCCTCTGGAACCGAAATTGGCGTCAAATTCCAGCTATGTCCGCTACGTTCGATTTTGAGAACTTGGGCGCAAAAGTTGGTAATTAGAATCTGACAGACAGGCTTTTCTGGCTTTTAATCGAAGCCGGTTACTCTGCTATTCGTGCAAGAGCAAATTTGAATAGCCCGCCCGTGCTCTTTCTAACGGAGAACTCAAATCTCATTGCCTTTCAGGTTCTTTATAGTATTCTGAGTTTAATTCATGAACCTCAGCAGCCAATCATCTCATGGGAAAATTCCAGAAACCAATCAGAGCCAGGCCAGCAAGAAAAGCCGGATCAGAGGGAAATATGAAATTAGCCAGGAGACATTTGCAAGCGTGGCACCTCACTCCCTGGCTATCTCAATGCCACCTGCTGGGACAGTCTCTTCCAGGTCTGGCAGAGAAAGGGCATCCTAGATGACTGCCATTGTTCTCCAGACCTGGGTACTCAGCACTTCCCCGTTAACCAAATGCTTTTCTCACCTCAGTCATTCTCTGGTTTATTTGAACTCCAATGTCCAGCAGACATTCTGGCGCCTATGGTTTTGCCTGGGCATGTTCTTCTCACAATCCAGGGGGAGCATGGGGAGTATAAACACAAGAAATAGCACTCTAACTGTAGATGTACTAATAATTATAATAAATCTCTAGTGAAACTTAGCCCCTATGGGTGTCCTACTCACAAGAAGGAAGTGATATTCAAGCAGAGGTAATCTAGGACTGATCGTGGATACCAGGAAAACCGGAGTTGCCCCTTAATCGGGGGAATGGGACATCAGCAAGAGAGAAATGCACGCACATAGCACAGATCATTTGATTCCAACAATTTTATAAAATAACTCTACAGCATGTAAGCTATAATAAGCTTAAAATGACCACTTGGGAGACAAATGCCGCCTCTCACCGCACCGGACCCGACGGGAGATCTGGCTGGGCCCCTTGATCGTATGCCGGGGACTCTGGATACTCTGCTCCGTCGCCGATTCCCTGATGTTGACATCACTTCCAGTTTCGCGGTTGTGGTGTAGGCTGGGATTCCTCTCTCCACAGTCACGTCACAGATGGGCGGCACCACCCTACACATTTCGCCAACCAATGATATGGCTTCCTCAGGAGTGTACCTCCCCCACACTAGACAAGCTTTATATACTAACATCAATCTAAAAGTAATCAGTGCTATGGGCTATCACCTGAACACCTGTCTAACAATATGCAGCTTCAATAGGGGAAATCAATTGACCATATAATGAAACAAACCATCTAAACTTACTTACATAGGGATTGCAGAGAAAACGGGCACTACTTTACCTAAATGGACAGTAAACGTCATTTCAAGTCCAATACTTTATGATGACTTATACAGGGGCCATAAAGTGACTTATACAAGGACCACAAAAAATATGTTTTAAATACACATGACACACAGAATATCTATTACACAGTGTATTATCCTAAAGGGACATTTTAAAGGGAACAATACCAATACAGTATAATACACAACGCTCGATATAGCAGTAATAATGCAGACTTATTAATCCCTCGATATATCCAAGGAAGAGAAAAAGGGAAAGGAGAAAAACAATGTTTGCACCGTATTCAGCAAACAGTACATTATATTGTGTTCAAAGAAAAGGGGCAATGACAATTTCAAGATTTAGGGGCCTATGCAGAGAGCTGCGAGAAGCCCAATCTCGCCAGTTTTTCGCCAAATATGCCTACAGCAATTTAGTAAATGGCGAAAAACTGTCGAGATGAGGAATATCCGCCAGTTTTAGTTTCTTGGAAAAAAAACTTGCCGCGCGGGTGGCGAGAAGCAATATCTCGCCAGTTTTAAAACCCACCGTATGCAAGTAGCCCCGATCAGCATCTCGGCGCTGATCGCGGCTATTAAATGGAGAGTTTTTCTCCAAATCGCTCCGCCAACAAAAGTTGGCAAAAAGCTGGAGTTGAGCGGCGATAGGTGTCATTAAAAAAAAAACAGGCCCTTTTCCTGGCTCCGATTGATGCAGGGGGGCTCCAGAGCTGATACCCAGGAATATCAGCACCGAAGGCCCCCCCGGCATGCATCCGAGGCATGAAAAATGCATGTACAGCCCACTTCATTAACTTAGTGGCTAACCGCTAAGGCAATGAAGGGGTTAACCCACCGTGCCAGCTTTATTGTGGGTAGCAGGGCTGGGTGAAGGGGGTATTTGGCCCTTGGTGTGAGTTTAGGGCTTGCGGGGGGGTTGCGGGTGCACTTAACCCCTTCACGACCATACCAGTAAATACCGCCACGGTCATGAAGGGGTTAACCCCTCCCGCTACCCCCCGCAAGCCCTAAACAACCACCGTTGGGGCTAATACCCCCTTCACCCACCCCCGCAACCCACAATAAAAAAAAATCACACACAGCAGCCCCACAATAAATAAATAAATCTAAATAAATAAATGAATATATATATATATATATATATATATATATATATATATATATATATATATATAACAACAACCCCTATAACCCCTAACATACACATATATGCATCAATGATACTATAGGCTGGCGGGGGCCCTCGGGTGTTACCCGCAGGCCTGCAGTACCAATTATGTGCCCCCCCCCAAATTAATGAATAAACACATACATACTTTTAAAGAAATACCCCCCCCCCAACACATACAGTATACTTATGGCCACAATTACTATTATCCACAAAGGGATAATAGTGAATGTGCCCATTTTAAATACATAAACAGCAATAAATACATTAAATACATATAGCACTCACCCATGTCCGGCTGCCATGATGAAGGCCATCCTCCTCTTCATCCTGCCCATGCCCCCTCCGCTGCTGCAAAACAGACACAAGAATGAAAACATCCAAAGTAATGTCCCCTAACACCTTAATCACCATAGCGGTTTTTAACCGCTACAGTCATTAAGGGGTTAACACACACTTACCCACCACTCGAAGCGCCTACATACCCTCCCACAATAACCCCCCACCCCGTGAGGCCTAACCACCCTCACCCACTACCCACAAGGAAGGCCTACACACATAATGTTGGGGAACCCCCCCCCCACCCTCAGTACCCACAATAAAAACAATACAGTTACCCACAATAAACTTCATTCTATTTATTAAATACATTACCCACCCCCTGTGCCCCCCCATAAATATAAGATTTTTTCTTTTACAAACAGGGTTCATAACACAGCCCCACGCGAGTCCCCGGTGGGCTGGTGGGGCACCTGACAGACATACAGGGTACCAGCAGCTCGTTTCAAACAGGTTCTGGAGGCCTGCTGGTGGGTCCCGCCAAGCACCATGGCCCCCAGGTGGTCTCCTTGGGTCACCGTGGGCCACAATTGGGTCCCCACAGTAGGCCCAAGGATGTCTGGGAGACCCGGGTCAGACCCATAGGTGTCTGCGGGGCCTCGGGTGGTTCCCACGGGGGTCTGGGGCACTCACGAGTACTCACTCTGGGTCCGCGGTGCCCCCATGGATGTGGGACCACCGCTTCATCCCCGCACCAATGGGTCGGCGGTGCCCCCACGGATGTGGGACTAAAGCTTCATCCCCGCAGACTACGGGTCCACGGTGACCCCACAGATGTGAGGCCACCGCTTCATCCCTGCATGTGTCAACCATGGAACCACCAGCCTGATACCCGTGAGATACCCGAGGAGACCACAGGTGGTCTCCAGAGGTCTCACGCAGAACCACGGAACAAACCATGAACGTAAAAAAATATACCTGGCCTATACATTCAATACATACACCCCCCCCCCCCCCAACACCTACAGTACAATAATGTGCAAAATTACTATTATCCTGATAGGGATAATAGATTATTTGCCCATTATTAAAAACATTAACTAGCTTATTCAAATAAATAAAGTACTACTGACCTCATCAATAAGAAGTCTCCGTTGCCAGCAACATATTTGTCTTGCCCACAAAATACATAGCCAATACAAAGCCAATACATTGCAATTACATTCAGATATCAATTAACCCCTTAAACACCTTATCGGATAATAACCGCAAAGGTAATTAAGGGATTAAGCCACACTGGCCCGATACTCACCCTTCACCCATGAATTTGTACGTTGGCTTCATCATGCAAATATATATATATATATATATATATATATATATGTATATATATATATATATATATATATATACAGAGAGAGAAAGATATATAAATATATACACACATGATGAACCAATATACAAATAAATGTAGAAGGGTTATCAAAAACATGCTGTACTCAAAATAATACTTCTCCATAAAGACACACTACAATAAAATTAATTTCCTTTCATAATCCTAACTGATCTTACAATTAAAAACATCAAATGCCAATCAAAAACCTCAAATGACAATCAACACATTGCATTTACATTGTTTATATGATGTATACAATCTAAGCACCATATACATTCTGTAAATGAATGTTAACAATAACATTGCAAGCAAAATACAGATACCTCTGTCAGGAATCGGCGTTCTCCTCGCTTCCCACACAGAGCACCCCTCTCCGCAGGGAGCCCCTGGACCCACAAAACAATCCTGCCTTACCGTCCTCCATGGCTCCTCGCCCCTGCCGCCGTCACGGGATCACTCCCCTCGGCGATTCCTCTGCTCAGCACCGGGTGCGCCCACACCCTCCTGCACGCACACCTACACGCACGCCAGCCTCAGACGTTATGTGCATGCATTCCCAGCTTACAGAGCACACGCCTAACAGAGCACTTTTAACCACTGCTCCTGCAGTGAGGCGTCTCCCCCAAGCATTACACAGTTCCATGCAAATCAATGATTACACTCAGCTGGGCTGTAACACCTCCCTCCTATCAGGGAGGACTCCTTGCAGTCCTCCAGGCATGCCCCATTTTCCCATTGGCCTGCCCAGCTTTATTATGCCTGTGCTTCCCATCACTCGTCGCTCAACATAGTTCTGTATGGAAGCATTTGACTACTCTCTCAGTGACTCCTCAGGTATTGACGCGGATTGGACGACTACCCCCTCTGGCTCTCGACTTCGGCTCTACTTGGACTTCGTGACTTCTGGCATCCCTGTAACACGGCTTATACCTTCGGTCATCCGCAACTCTCCTATCCCTTATCTTGGCAACGGCAAATACTACTCCTCCTCTACTACCGGTACCGGCAAGTATTGTCTTCATTACTATACCTGGCCTGGCAACACTAACACCACACTCCGGACGCGCTCCCTTTGCTGCGGGTGCGTGTATCCCTACGTCCCACCTCAGCACAGGGGACGGGTCTGGTCTGCAGGCAGCACCGGCATAACAACCTCTTAACAAGTATACTATTTTAACCAATCCAGTAAACAGAAATCAATTAGCATTCATTAATGACATCCCTAAACAATTTACATTCCATAACTAACAATTAAACAATTAACAAATTCAAGCCTGGAACTGAACAATGTAGCCTGAGAAAAAATATAAGTACCAACAAGCATACAAAATTGAAAACCAAGGCTAACCCTGACCTCAAGTACACCATACAATAGCAACGATTACATCTATCTAATTTTAAAATACTTTAAACACACATTTAAGCATAGCTGCATAGTCAATTTAATTTAAAACACATCAAATCAAGCTTTTAAAACAACATAATTTCTTTCCCTGTATGTATATATCTCTCTAGACATACATACATACATACATACAGTGCCAAGAAATGATATACCACAAAAAAATAAATACACATGTTACAAAAAAAAGAAAAAGAAAACAGCGCAAAAAAACCTCATGGTGTAGTATTAAAAATAAATTTTATAGGGTAAAATGGTGATTATTGCACGTACATCAATAAAAGCATAATTCAGCATGACATGTTAGGGACATGTTACCACTCGCAGGAAACAGCTATGTGCAGGCTGATGTGTATCTGGATCGTCCTCTAGTCCTCTGTATACAGCTCAGCAAAGGGTTGCACGTCTCTTAGGAAATCCTCCTCGTATGATGTTCACCAGTCTCCGGCAAGCCGCTTTGCGGGAAGTTTAAACCTCCTTCAGGGATCTCCCTGCAGCAGCCGTCAGCTCCGACACGGTATTCTCACAGGCAGTTCCGGATTGACCGCAGTAGCGTCTAACGTCATCAGACAGCGCCCATCTATGCTCGCGTCTCTCTGCTCACAATGTTCAATAGAGTGGAAGTCCCACAGGTCATACGCACGAATTATGCAGTGAAATAAAGCCGCAATGGGGTTCAGATAAGGAAGGTATTGGAACGTGACCTCTCCTACGCGTTTCGTAATGAATACTTCTTCAGGGAAATATATTTGCATGATGAAGCCAATGTACAAATTCATGGGTGAAGGGTGGGTATCGGGCCAGTGTGGCTTAATCTCTTAATTACCTTTGCGGTTATTATCCGATAAGGTGTTTAAGGGGTTAATTGATATCTGAATGTAATTGCAATGTACTGCTGCGGCACAGTTTATTCGAGCATTTGCCCGTTCTGTGCCGCAGCAGTAGCCTGGCGCGCGCCCGAGAGTGACGGGCGCGCGCCGAAGCAGCGGAAGAGCGCCCTCCGATCGGGGCGCTCTCCCTACCGCTGCCGGGTCCGCCGGGTCCCCCGGAACCCCCTGCCGCTGTCCCGCGATCGCGGGACACCAGGGCTCCCTCGGGGAGCCCCTGGACGCGCGTGCAGGGGGCGCACGCTCCCGAAAACGCGTGACCGCGCGTCTATGACGCGCGGCACGCCGAGGGGCGGCCACTAGCAAGCCGGGAAATCTCCCGGCTTGCGGATCTGGCCGCAGTGTGATAAACTGTGTCGCCAGTGTATTGGCTTTGTTTTGGCAATGTTTTTTGTGGGCAAGACAAATATGTTGCTGGCAACGGTGACTTCTTATTGATGAGGTCAGTAGTACTTTATTTATTTGAATATGCTAGTTAATGTTTTTAATAATGGGCAAATAATCTATTATCCCTATCTGGATAATAGTTATTTTGCACATTATTGTACTGTAGGTGTTGGGGGGGGGGTGTATGTTTGGAATGTATAGACCCCCTTTCCAGACCAGGAACACATCGTCTATGAAACGGCGCCAGAGGACAAGGTTTGCCCCCGGTCCTTCCTCAGACCAATTGTTTTGGTCTTCCCAAACTGCCATAAACAAGTTTGCTTAACTGACATTGCCCCTTTTCTTTGAACACGATATAATGTACTGTTTGCTGAATACGGTGCTAACATTGTTTTTCTCCTTTCCCTTTTTCTCTTCCCTGGTTATATCGAGGGATTAATAAGTCTGCATAATTTCTGCTATAGCGAGCGTTGTGTATTATACTGTATTGGTATTGTTCCCTTTAAAATGTCCCTTTAGGATAATACACTGTGTAATAGATATTCTGTGTGTCATGTGTATTTAAAACATATTTTTTGTGGTCCTTGTATAAGTAACTTTATGGCCCCTGTATAAGTCATCATAAAGTATTGGACTTGAAATGACGTTTACTGTCCATTTAGGTAAAGTAGTGCCCGTTTTCTCTGCAATCCCTATGTAAGTAAGTTTAGATGGTTTGTATCACTATATGGTCAATTGATTTCCCATATAGAAGCTGCATATTGTTAGACAGGTGTTCAGGTGATAGCCCATAGCACTGATTACTTTTCGATTGATGTTAGTATATAAAGCTTGTCTAGTGTGGGGGAGGTACACTCCTGAGGAAGCCATATCATTGGTTGGCGAAACGCGTAGAGTGGTGCCGCCCATCTGTGATGCGACTGTGGAGAGAGGAATCCCAGCCTACACCGCAACCACGAAACTGGAAGTGAGGTCAACATCAGGGAATCGGCGAAGGAGGAGAGTATCCAGAGTCCCCAGCATATGATCAAGGGGCCCAGCCCAATCTCCTGTCGGGTCCGGTGCGGTAAGGGGCGGCATTTGTCTCCCAAGTGGTCATTTTAAGCTTATTATAGCTTACATGCTGTTTTTTATCTGCAACACTGTAAGTGTGCATTTTTAAGAGTTATTTTATGAATTTGTTGGAATCATATGATCTGTGCTATGTGCTTGCATTTCTCTCTTGCTCCCCCGGTGAAGGGGCAACTCCGGTTTTCCTGGTATCCATGATCAGTCCTTGATTACTTCTGCTTGAATATCACTACCTGTCACGGTTGTGCTCGCCACAAACCTGGGTCGGACCGCGTGTCTGAGGTGGGGTTGTAAAAGCACCAACCTTAGACTGCGCAGGCGGATCCGGATTGCGCAGTTCGTAGTCGTATGTAGCAGGATCAGGATAGGAGAAGACAGCATCGTCGGTGGACACGCCAAGGTCAGGACTGGAGATATCAGGGTAAACGTTGTTCAAGCAGGCGTTCGGCAACAGGTAGTCAGTAGAGCCCCGCTTCAGCTTAGGAGCGCGGGAGTGGCTTCTGCGCGTGCGGCGACCATGGCCCATGGTACTGGTCTCAGGAGGTGGTAGACAGACCAGAGTAGCACACCGCCTAGCTGCACTGGTAAACCAGTGCTTCAGCGCAAGAGTCCTGAGCGGCCTGGGGAATCCTCCGTTTCAGCGCAGGAACCAGGACACGGCCTCTCTAGATTAGGGAAAGAGTAGGCCCCAGGAACCAGGAAGCTGAAGATACACAGGGAAACCTCTGCTTCAGTGCAGGAAACAGGAACAGACCGCTGCGTGAATATAGCAGCCGGTCACAGGAAACAAGGATCTGAAGTAACAAGGAGAGTACTCAGATTCAGCACAGGAAACAGGAACTGACCGCTGCATGAGACTAGCAGCCGGTCACAGGAACCAGGGGGCTGAAGACAACAAGGAGAGTACTCCGCTTCAGCTCAGGAACAGACCGCTGCGTGACACTAGCAGCCGGTCTCAGGAACCAAGGCGACAGACAAGACAAGGCTTATGGCAGAACACAGAGACAACCAGGAAGGACTATGCTTGGCAGGGAGCATTGTGGGAAGGCAATACTTAAAGGTCCGTGAACCAATGGCAGAAGGGGCGTGTGGCAGCATTACTTTGGTGAGTGAATCCAGGCTGCAGCAAACATCAGGAGAAGTGCTCCAGGACCGCACTTGTCTGCAAGGTAAGGCAAACAGTAAACCGAGGAGCGGATTCCTTACAGTACCCCCCCCCCCCTTCACGTGAGACCTCCGGGCGAACAAGACCACTCATAGAGTTGGGGGACCAGGAGTTGTTCCTGAACCGTCTAGGATTGGTGTTAGAGTCATAGTCCAGAGACTCGTGTCACTCCTTTGTTTACCCCCACCCCCCGGAGAGAACTGCGGCCAGACTGGGCCATCCATGGGTCTCGGGGACATCGAGTTGTTCCTAAAGTTTTTTAGGCGGAAAGGGGATCCGTAAACGAGTAGTTCCTTTGTGAGTACTGTTCTAGGATATGAGAGTGGTGGTAGAGATATCATTGGTACCTGGCTCGCCCCGCAAAATGGCTTGGGAATCCAAGGCTGTGAAGAACCAGAGGGTTCCGGAGCAGAAACGGCAGAAGAACCCCCACTGGGAGCCAAGTCTTTAGTAATGGGACCAGAATTTAGTATAAGCGGCCTTGATAGTTGATCGAATATACCCGGGCGAGCTTCGGGACAGACAAAGTCTTGGCTGACCTCTGCATGTAGGAATTTGAGAGGGACTTCTCCTCCAGAGGTCTCCCAGGTAGTGGTCAGCGAGGGTATAGGGTGGGTGGGAGCATTTCCCGGTATTGGTATGGAAGGTGACAAGGCAAGCAGTAAACCAGACATAGAGACCGAAATCTTGGGATACGTACAGAGTATTTCCAACTCAAAGGAAATAACAGGGGCAACAGAAGGTTCCGAGGGGGAAAACCATCGTTTCACAGAGGCAGAGAAGCACTCAGCAGTGGAGCTCCCAAATACTGGGGAACCCACAGTGGGAGATAGTATTGTCTGGGGAGTAGGAATAGGCTTTGGGGCTTTAATATCAGAAACTTGAGAATCAGGCAGAGCAAGGGTAGCGGAGGGAGGGGAGCTAACCTCAGAAGCTGAAGTCTGTACTTCAGTGACAGGGACCTGAGAGACTACAAAAACAGCAGCGAGTACTGGAATTGACGAGCTGGAGGCTCGGAATCCATAACAGAAACATCTCGCAAAGCAGGGGTACCGATAGGAGAACTAGTGTCAAGGGCTGGTGCCTGGGAATCAGTGACTGGTAATGGGAGAGTAATGATGGGAGTTAAAGAGACAATAAGCTGTAAGTTTGAACCATGGAAACTCTTAATAGCAGAAACCTTTGAAGTAAAAGGAGTCTTATCCAAAACTGCAAGGGCCCTAACAAAAGGGGTGCTTGTCATGACAAAAACAGATTTAGGCGTGTTTACTAGTGCAAAAATTCTGATAACGGGACTCCTAGCCAGTGGTGAGGGTGTCAGGGTTTGATTAGTGAGAAAATCAGATATAGTGATAAGTGACTTAGAATCAATCACTGAGGTTCTAGGTTTGCTGGACATGTGTGAGAAAGTACCCTTTAAGACAGGAATTTTAATTTTTACCCCGTGTAACCCAACGGTTGCTGGAGCACGTTTAGCTGCAGTGCTGAGGGACTGAGGTTTAGCAAGGGCAGTAAAACTAAATAGCTCAGATTTAAACACCAGGACTTGTAATATAAGCAGGGTGGTCTCAAACTGTACTAAGGGGGTAACAACAGATATGCTGATCCCTGGAGGGTTTGCATGGGCAGAGAAATCAGGGGAACTAACAGCAAGGATGACCTCTATAGAAAGAGATTCTGAATCTGAAGGGAGGTTTTTTACCTCTCCGAGTATCAGGGCCGGCAAGGCAAATTTCAGAGAGAGGGAAAACTGTGTGCAGGCTTCTAGCTAGCACATATGAAAAAGCGTCGCTTTTGAGTGAAAACAGTGTGTCAGCAAACCCTCCTGGGAACACCACATGAAGCCCAGGAGGGGCATACTGACCACTGTATGGTTTTAACCCTAAGCTTTGAGAAGGGGAGAACACAGACAGTACACGGGGGGTAATCATAACTGTACTGGTCTCTGAAGTGGGTATTTGGTAAGGAGTGTCAGGGAAATCAGAAATGACTGCAGATTCCACGATGTGGGGACTATGTGCTGAAGCAGGGATCATTGCTCCCTGGGTGACAGACTGATTTAGCGAAGTACCCGGGAATGGGAACTCTGCGACCAAGCTTAGGGAAAAACTTGGTAACTGAATATATTTAACTGGAATCAGAACTTTAGCCGAAGTTTCAGGGGGCACAGCAGCTGAGACTTGAGCTGAAGCAGGGGTTTTATAGCAAAAACTAACTAAGGATTCAACAACCTTGGTTAAGTCATTTAATGCAACCTCTGCAGTAGGACTTGGGGACACATTCTCTGAGGCAAGAACGAAGGCATTAGCTTGGAGGCAGCAAGAATTTACAGGAGTTAATGCAGACAGTACCTGAGAGTAGAACATTGAGAGTTTTTCCTCTGTAATAGGTGAGACAAGGGATTTTTCCTCTAGAGCTGGGGACGTGACCATGGCTGGCGGAGAACAGGGAGTTACCAAAGGTGACTCAGAGAGCTGCCCCACAGGGGTTAATACAGTAATGACCCTGGGAACAGAACTTAGAAATTCAAACTGAGTACGTGAAGGTAGGAGGGATTCGTTTTCTGACAGGGAAGGCATACAGAACTGCCTAGCAGGGGTTAAAGCAGGAAAAACTTCAATGGCTGAAAAGGGAGATTCAGAGTTAGGAATAGAGGGAAAAAGGGACTTGTTCTCGGATACTAGAGCCTTAGTGTTGGCTAGAGAAATATACGTATATTCCAGGGGAACCTCACAGGACTGATCAGCAGGGGTTAACGTAGACGTATCATTGGTGTCAGAGTACCCGGGTGTACAATCAGGGCTAGGGACCGTGGCAGCTTCTACGCTAGGGGGCAGTGATAGTGAGTCAGTTTGGTCATTTCCTGGAGAGGGAGATACGTCCCCAGGTTTAGCGACAGGACTGGCAGCACAGGTGGACTGCTAAGCGGCAGCGTAGCTGGCGAGGAGAGGGTCCTGTTCCTTTATGCAAATGTCCAAAGTCAGGGAAAGTACACGGAGTGTGTCTTGAGCATTAACCAACATGAAGAGAGGGTCATGTTGTACTACGGGAATGTCCAATGATAAGGCCAAGGCAAAGAGTATATCTTGGGCGTTGGCAAGTTTGATAGGATTCACATTATCCCAGGTTAAAGGGGAACCAGGGGAGCAAAAACAAGCGGCCAGAGACAGTTTTAAGTCCTTGAGGCAGTAAGCCTTAATAATGAGATCGTTACGGCATTGTCTTTGCAACGGGGTTAAACCTTCATACATAATCTGTTCTTCAATCAGGGGTAGTATTTCGCACAGATACTGTTTTTCAAACTGGGACTGGTCTACAGGCCGGGACAGGATTTCAGACAGAAACATACCAACCCTCACCACAGGGCGGTCCGAGTTTGTGGGGCCGAGCATACTGTCACGGTTGTGCTCGCCACAAACCTGGGTCGTACCGCGTGGCTGAGGTGTACAGCTGAGGCTGTAAAAGCACCGACCTTAGACCGCACAGGCAGATCCGGATTGCACAGTTCAGTCGTATGTAGCAGGATCAGGATAGGAGAAGACAGCATCGTCGGTGGACACGCCAGGGTCAGGACTGGAGATATCAGGGTAAACGTTGTTCATGCAGGCGTTCGGCAACAGGTAGTCAGTAGAGCCCCGCTTCAGCTTAGGAGCGCGGGAGTGGCTTCTGCGCGTGCGGCGACCATGGCCCATGGTACTGGTCTCAGGAGGTGGTAGACAGACCAGAGTAGCACACCGCCTAGCTGCACTGGTAAACCAGTGCTTCAGCGCAAGAGTCCTGAGCGGCCTGGGGAATCCTCCGTTTCAGCGCAGGAACCAGGACACGGCCTCTCTAGATTAGGGAAAGAGTAGGCCCCAGGAACCAGGAAGCTGAAGATACACAGGGAAACCTCCGCTTCAGTGCAGGAAACAGGAACAGACCGCTGCGTGAATATAGCAGCCGGTCACAGGAAACAAGGAGCTGAAGTAACAAGGAGAGTACTCAGCTTCAGCACAGGAAACAGGAACTGACCGCTGCATGAGACTAGCAGCCGGTCACAGGAACCAGGGGTCTGAAGATAACAAGGAGAGTACTCCGCTTCAGCTCAGGAACAGACCGCTGCGTGACACTAGCAGCCGGTCTCAGGAACCAAGGCGACAGACAAGACAAGGCTTATGGCAGAACACAGAGACAACCAGGAAGGACTATGCTCGGCAGGGAGCATTGTGGGTAGGCAATACTTAAAGGTCCGTGAACCAATGGCAGAAGGGGCGTGTGGCAGCATTACTTTGGTGAGTGAATCCAGGCTGCAGCAAACATCAGGAGAAGTGCTCCAGGACCGCACTTGTCTGCAAGGTAAGGCAAACAGTAAACCGAGGAGCGGATTCCTTACACTACCTTCTTGTGAGTAGGACACCCATAGAGGCCAAGTTTCACTAGAGATTTATTATAATTATTAGTACATCAACACTTAGTGTGCTGTTTTTGTGTTTATACTCCCCATGCTCCCCCTGGATTGTGAGAAGATTATCTGCATATTTGGGGAAGAGTGAAGACAACCCCACCGGAAGGTAGAAGCAGGGGGGTGACACTTTTATTTTTAATCACTGTTTTCATCACTTAATACATCACTTGTTTTATTGTCACATCATTTATTTGATAGTAGGCACCAAGGGTGTTTGCGCCTGGTTTTTCACTTTTGTCACATATTGCTATTTGTTTTCTGGTGATTGGGCTGCATACCCGGGTGGTTCACTTACTATGGACACCAACAGTGGTACATCTAATATTTTCTCTAAAAGGTTATTGAGAAATGTGATTTTTGATGATATACTTGTGGAGGCGATAGTGGCAGAGGATAATGTAGGGAGGATTGTGGAGATAGAATTTACTAATTTAGAACAAATCATGATAAAAGATACAAGGAAATGGTTGGATGTTACTTTTTTAAATGAATATAAAAGATGTGGTAGAATTCCCAGTGGGCTAAGGAACCTAAAATTGCCATCTTTTGATTTGGAAGATACAAACTTTATGAGTAAGTGGTACACTATCTTGGATAAATGTTCTTATGAGTTAATAGATTTAATCATTAAACAACAAGAAATGCATCTAAATATTTTAGATGAAGAAATAAATGGCATTAGGGAAAAATTAACCCCGTGGGAAAACACCGCAGAATTCAGAGAAAGGGATTCAAACCAACAAAGAAAACTGGATACATTGGGGAAAGAGATAAATACTAAGAAATTAAGAAAATTTTATCGGGATAAGGATGATTATCTTAATAAGCAAGAGAGAAATTGGAAGAAAAATAAATCTTTTAAGAAACCATTGGAACACGGCAGACCAAAATATAGGGGAAACAATGAATATTACTATAAAAAAAATAAGAATAGTGAAATAGATAGATCAAACTCAAGAGATACGAGATCAAAAAAAGATAAAGCAAACAAACCATCTAATGTAGAACCTTTCTCTCACAAATCAAGATCAGAACCTAAGGGTGAAGATAGAGCTAATTATACCCCATTGAATATGGAGAAAAAAGAAAAGAGAGAGAAAGAAAGACTCACTAAATCTAAACCTCCCCCAGAAAAAACAAAGCAATTAGAAAAAAGGGATGGGGAAGAAAACCCAAGAATGGAGAGTGGGGTTGATCAAGAGTATTTTTTAGGGGCAGAGGGGCCATCACACCTTTGGGACAAAGACAAGAAATTTCTCTCCCTCAAGGAGAGAGAAATACGGTCAACTACAAAAAGGGGCAGAAATCCAGAGGAAAAAGAGGGTGAAGAAAGAGAGCGAGAAATGAAGAGAAGTATAACAGAATAGATAATGTTTATAACTTAAGCTCTATCACTCTTACAGAACCACAACAAAGTGTGATTTCGAAGGGTTTGTCATTTGCACCAATGAGATCTCATAGCAACTTCGACTTATTCATGGATGCTAATAGATACCTCCACAAACTCACAATAAAACAGTATATTCTGGGTAAAAATATGGAGCCAAAAATGGACATAAGAATCCCACCTGTTGTTCAACAGGATGTAAACTTTGTCCATACAGACCTTAAACCAAAATCCACGTTTAACCCACTCTTTGCCAGAGGTAATCATTTGGAGGTGTTCTACCAGATGATTAACAAAGACTTTGAAGATTTAATGTTGAATAAATCAAAAATGAAACATAATTTAACCAAAGAGGAAAACGTAGCCTTAAAAGAACTCATGGCAAATGAAGACCTTGTCATAAAACAAGCAGACAAGGGGGGGGCAGTGGTTCTTATGGACAAGGATAAATATGATCAAAAATCGCTTAGACTGTTAAACGATCAAGATACATATGTAAAACTAGGACCAAACCCACTGAGATCGTTTACAGAGGAACTTATTGTTTATTAGATGAAGGTAAAGAATTAGGAGTACTAAATGAAGATGAGTATAATTTTCTATTTAATGACAAGTCCAAGCTACCGGTGTTCTATCACCTTCCCAAGGTGCATAAAAATGCAGTCAATCCCCCAGGCAGACCTATTGTCTCGGGGATTGACTCACTTACGGCAAACCTTTCATTATATATCGATACATTTTTACAAAAATATGTAGTACAACAAAAAGCATACTTACGTGACACAACTGATATTTTGAACACATTAAGTAAAATCAATTGGGAACAACATTTTTTGATGGCAACCTGCGATGTGACCTCGCTTTACACATCAATCCAACATACTAAAGGTTGTGAAGCCATTCAATAGATATTACAGAGAGATAAAGATCTTCCTGATGTGCAGGCTAAATTTATTGTAGATAGTATAAAGTTCATTCTCGGCCACATCTGGTACGGTGATAATTATTATCTTCAAAAATGTGGAACGGCAATGGGGACAAGGTTCGCCCCCAGTTACGCAAACTTGTTTATGGCAGTTTGGGAAGACCAAAACATCTGGTCTGAGGAAGGACCGGGGGCGGACCTTGTCCTCTGGCGCCGTTTCATAGACAATGTGTTCCTGGTCTGGAAAGGGGGTCCAGATTCTTTACAAAGATTCTTGGACACTTTGAATATAAACGATAGGAATCTTAGATTTACAAGTATATCCAGCCAGGAGCTCATTAATTTTCTGGACTTGACAATATATATAGATTAAGGTAAAATTAAGACCAAAACATACTTCAAAGATACAGATAGAAATAACTATATATTAAGATCTAGTTGTCATTTGCCAAAATGGATGGATAATGTACCAGCAGGCCAATTTTCCCGTATCAAGAGGAATTGTACAGAGAATGGATCTTTTGTATCACAGGCTAATATGGTAAAGCAGAGATTTGTAGACAAAAAATATCCTAAAGATACTTTGAAGAAGGCTTTAGGAACAGGTAGAAAAGAAGAATAGAATGGATTTATTAAAAAATTAAACCTAAAACCGCCCAAAGGGATGGTAGGTTTGATTTTGCCTTCCTTACCAGTTACAATAGGGACGCGGGAGATATAAAATCTATCATCAGTAAACATTGGGATGTTCTAAGAAACGACCCTATTTTGGGACCAAATATTCCGGAGAAACCAAGCATAGTATTTAGAAATGCATCTAACTTAAAAAATAAGTTGGCACCTAGTGCATTGAGATCGAAAAAAACTAGCAATGGATGGTTACAACAAAGCAAAGGCATCTTTTGGGTGCAGAACATGCACGGCATGTCAGTTCAGAACCACCGGTAATGTTGAATTCTGCTAAAATGTAACAGGGGAGAAATTCCAGGTTAATTTGTGCATTACATGTAGAACGGACCACATAGTGTATCTCTTGGAGTGCCCCTGTAAGATGCAATATGTGGGTAAAACCGATACACCAATTCGCACAAGGATCCTGGAGCATTTGAGCAGCATTAAAAGGAAATTGGAGACCCATAGTGTGTCTAACCATTTTGCCAAATTCCATCAAGGGGACAGTACCGGTTTAACATTTATTGGGATTGAGCATGTCCAACAACACTGGCGAGGTGGAGATAGAAACCTGGAGTTAAGAAAAAGAGAGACCTTATGGATCCACAAAATGAAGACAATGGCTCCTACAGGTCTAAATCTTGAAATTGACAGTGCCCCTTTTCTTTGAACACGATATAATGTACTGTTTGCTGAATACGGTGCTAACATTGTTTTTCTCCTTTCCCTTTTTCTCTTCCCTGGTTATATCGAGGGATTAATAAGTCTGCATAATTTCTGCTATATCGAGCGTTGTGTATTATACTGTATTGGTATTGTTCCCTTTAAAATGTCCCTTTAGGATAATACACTGTGTAATAGATATTCTGTGTGTCATGTGTATTTAAAACATATTTTTTGTGGTCCTTGTATAAGTCACTTTATGGCCCCTGTATAAGTCATCATATAGTATTCGACTTTGAATGATGTTTACTGTCCATTTAGGTAAAGTAGTGCCCGTTTTCTCTGCAATCCCTATGTAAGTAAGTTTAGATGGTTTGTATCACTATATGGTCAATTGATTTCCCATATAGAAGCTGCATATTGTTAGACAGGTGTTCAGGTGATAGCCCATAGCACTGATTACTTTTAGATTGATGTTAGTATATAAAGCTTGTCTAGTGTGGGGGGAGGTACACTCCTGAGGAAGCCGTATCATTGGTTGGCGAAACACGTAGAGTGGTGCCGCCCATCTGTGACGCGACTGTGGAGAGAGGAATCCCAGCCTACACCGCAACAGCGAAACCGGAAGTGACGTCAACATCAGGGAATCGGCGATGGAGCAGAGTATCCAGAGTCCCCAGCATACGATCGAGGGGCCCTGTCAGATCTACCGTCGGGTCCGGTGTGGTGAGAGGCGGCATTTGTCTCCCAAGTGGTCACTTTAAGTTTATTATAGCTTACATGCTGTTTTTTATCTGCAACACTGTAAGTGTGCATTTTTAAGAGTTATTTTATAAAATTGTTGGAATCAAATGATCTGTGCTATGTGCGTGCATTTCTCTCTTGCTGATGTCCCATTCCCCCTGAAGGAAGACCTAATTTCCTCACCTATGCTTCAGAACCGAGAGGAACCTTTCCTCTGCCAGGTACACTGAAGCCTTGTGACTGGATACTCAATCTGCACCATTTTGCAGCAGACTTCCCGGGAAGCTTTCACGCCCTGCAACTGTTATCTTCGATCTTTGATGAACCTTATCAGGCCTGGAATACGAACGAAATGTAACGTAACGCACGCCAGGTTTCAAATCATTTGTCTCAATTTATTACTCATAGAGTAATGACTTTTATACGGAAAAAAAAAGATATTGGTTAGAGGCGTAACATTGGCATATCATAGGCGTATCATAGGCGTGTCTAAAGCGTAGCATTGATTAGAGGCGTGATTTAGGGGCAGGACATATTAGTGGCGTGACTTTTGAGACGTGTCTTTTCCAATACAAGCATTTGTCTGAATACACAGCTTATTCATTGTCTGTTATCAAAAGAGACCTTGAGTCTTAGCAACTATATTACACTATTTTGCTTCTTACAGAGAACCATTCTATTATATTCTACTAAAACACCAGGAAATTGACATCACAAAAGTATTTAGTAATATCCTGACCAGAAAGAAAGGAAATGCAATTTAGCAGAGAAACTGAGTGCATTTAGGAATTATATTTCAGCAAAAGGCTGACTACATAATCTTAACTAGTTATGACCATACAAAATGGAAGCTTAACATGAGTGAAGATTCTGGCCTGACATACAGGTCCTAACACCTCCGATGAAGGGGCAACATCCGGTTTTCCTGGTATCCACGATCAGTCCTTGATTACCTCTGCTTGAATATCACTACCTTCTTGTGAGTAGGACACCCATAGGGGCCAAGTTTCACTAGAGATTTATTATAATTATTAGTACATCTACACTTAGGGCATCATGCAGTAAGCAGCAAAAAGGCAATTTTCGCCACTTTCCCGCCAAAAATGGCTACCCCTATTCAGTAAGGGGCGAGAAAGTGACGAGAATAAAAAAAACGCCAGTTTTGTTGGCGGTTTTTTTTTTCCGTCGGTGGCGAGGCGAAGAGGCACTTTCCACCTAAAATAGAAACATTTTCCACCACGCTGTATTCTAGTAGTGGCAAGTAGCTTAGCGGAGCTATTCGCCACTCTAGAATGGCGTTTTTATGGCGAATCAGCCACGCAAGAAAAAGTTGGCAAGTTGATGGTTAGAGGCTGCTGATGAGTGGCGGATTGGCACTTAGAAAAATTTCTGGTCTTTTTCCTGGCTGGGATTGATGCCGTTGGTCTCCGGAGCTGATACCATTAATACCACCACGGACCCCACCGGCATGCATCCGAGGCAGGAAAAATGCATTTACAGGCCACTTCATTACCTTAGCGGCTAACCTCTAAGGCAATGAAGGGGTTAAACCCTCCCGCTACCCACCCACAAGCCCTAAACAAACCACCGTTGGGGCTATATATATATATATATATATATATATATATATATATATATATATATATATATATATATATATACAGTGTTCGACAAACCTATACATTTGCTCGCCCCGGGCGAGTGGATTTAACATCGTGGCGAGCTCCTATTGGCCCAAGCAGCACACGTTTGGTACTAGGTGGCGAGTAGATTTTTTTGTGTGGCGAGTAGATTTTTTGGTGATTTGTCGACCACTGTATATATATATATATATATATATATATATATATATATATATATATATATATATATATATATATATATATATATATATATATGTATTTTTATATATATATATATATATATATATATATATATATATATATATTGCACCAACAACACCTCTACCCCCCTAACATACAGTATAGTAATGGGCACAATGACAATTATCCACAAATGGATAATAGGGCAGTTGTCCATTTAAAATACATACAGAACAATAAATATATTAAATACATGTAGCACTCACCCATGTCCGGCTGCCACGATGAAGGCCATCCTCCTCTTCATCCTGCTAATGCCCCATCCGCTTCTGCAAAACAGACACAAGAATAAAAACATCCAATGTTATGTCCTCTAACACCTTAATCACCATAGCGGTTATTAACCGCTACAGTCATTAAGGGGTTAACCCACCATCACCCACATACCCTCCTCCACTACCCCCCACCCCCTGAGGCCATAACCACCCTCACCCACTACCCACAAGAGAGTCCTACCACATACCCTTGGGGCCAATACCCCCTCCCCCCACCCCAACACATACAGTACAATAATGTGCCAAATAACTATTATCCAGATAGGGATAATACATGATTTGGCCATTATTAAACACATTAATTAGCATAGTAAAATAAAGAAAATTCTACTAACCTCTTCAATAAGAAGGCCCCGTCGCCAGCATCATCCTTGTGGTCCGTTGCCAAAATAATACATAGCCAATACATTGCAATGACATTCACATATCAATGAACCCCTTAATCACCTTATAGGGTACTAACCGCAAAGGTAATTAAGGGGTTAAGCCATCCAGGCCACATACCCACCCTTCACACATTCCTTTGTACAGTGGCTTCATAATGAAAAAATAAAATAAAAATAAAAGAAACAACATATATATATATACATACATACATACATACATACATACATACATACATACAGTGGCGACACACTTTATTCTCGCTCGGCTAGTCCCGCGAATTCGGGTATACTCGGGTGTATTGAGGTTTGTGATCGTTTTCTGCCGGAGTGTATAGCGTTATTTTCCCGGCAGGGATTGAAGCATTTTATTCTGGCTGGCTGCAATACTGCAATGCCATGTAAAAACACATGGGGGCGCTTGCGAGCTGTTCTCTTTGAAGCCGTCCCCTATAATGAATTGTAATGCAGTATATATACTGTGTATATATATATATATATATATATATATATACTGTATAACAACAACCCCTATAACCCCTAACATACAGTACTGTACACATACAGTACTGTATATGCACATACATAAATGATACTATGGGCTGGCGGGGGCGAGATGTGTGATCCGCTGCTCTCTCTCTGCGCAAACATCGGCACATTAAAAATTATTTTAAATATATTTTTATTTATAGTGTAGATGTGCAGGGGGTCTCGGGAGCTGAACAGCACTGGTTTCAGGTCCGGGGACTCCCTGCTCCCCGAGATACAGACCCCTTTATGAGGTGCCGGTATCCCTCTGCGTTTAAAGGTCCCGATCACGTGATCGTGGCCTGTAAACCAAGCAGAGCAGAGGGATACCGGCACCCCCTAAAGTAGCCTGTATCTCGGGGAGCAGGGGGTCCACGGATCTAAAACCACAGCGGTTCTGCTCCGGAGACCCTCTGCACATGTACTGTATAAATAAAACACACATATCAATAAACACTCGTTCTTTACCTTAGCGGCTATGCGCTATGGTAAAGAAGCAGCATTTCTGTATTTTTAATAATATTGTACAGTGAGCAGGGGTTTCCCTGAGCCAGAAATCTAAACTCAGGGGGCCCCCTGCTCCTGCTCAATATTATTAAAAATACAGAAATGCTGCATCATTACCATAGCGGATAGCCGCTAAGGCAATGAAGGGGTTAACCCACCGTGCCCGCTTTCTTGTGGGTAGCGGGGGTGGGTGAAGGGGGTATTTGGCCCTTGGTGGGAGTTTAGGGCTTGCGGGGGGGTTGCGGGTGCACTTAACCCCTTCACGACCGTAGCAGTTAATACCGCCACGGTCATGAAGGGGTTAAGCCCTCCCGCTACCCCCCCGCAAGCCCTAAACAAGCACCGTTGGGGCTAATACCCCCTCCACCCACCCCCACTACCCAAAATAAAAAAAAACTCACACACAGCAGCCGCCAAAAAATAAATCTAAATAAATAAATAAATAAATGACTATAAATAAATACATTTGAAATACATTTTTATTTATAAGTAGGAAATATTGAGGTTGGAGCCCCAAAAAATAACTAGTGCTACAGAGCATATACCCTTAGGTTCAAAGAAAATATATTGTTGAATTCACTGCAAACCGGAACACATAATATCCTTTGTGCATGCTTGGAGCTTAGGCATTAACCCCTAGATGAACCACGGTTAAGCAGGGGTAAAGAGAGTTGTATGGGGGATATCCTAGGACCCCCCCCCAGACCTCTAATATACACCCAGAACACAATATAACGATGGTAATGGGGCAGCTCACTTTAAAGCATGATTGTACTCACATATCTCCTTGTGTGTGACCGGGTCAGTGTGCTCCGGCTGAATAGAAGCAGAACGAAATCACCTTATACCAGGTGGGAAGATGAGTCAGCGGGCACTACGGTGCAGGAAAAAATCAAAAAGGCTGGACTGTGCTACAAAAAAAATCCTTTATTCAGACATGGTTAAAAATTGAGAGGAGGGAAGAGAACCCCTGCGCCTCTAACGCGTTACACCCGCAATCGAGCTTTTTCAAAGCTACACTTTTTTATTTATAGTGTAGATGTGCAGGTGGTCTCCGGAGCTGAACCGCCCTGGTTTCAGGTCGGGGGACCCCCTGCTCCCCGAGATACAGCCCCCTTTATGAGGTGCCGGTATCCCTCTGCTTGGTTTAAAGGTCCCGATCACGTGACGTTGGCCTGTAACCCAAGCAGAGGCATACCGGCACCCCCTAAAGGGGCCTGTATCTCGGGGAGCAGGGGGTCCCCGGACCTAAAACCACAGCGGTTCTGCTCCGGAGACCCTCTGCACATGTACAGTATAAATAAAACACATATATAAATAAACACTCGTTCTTTACCTTAGCGGCTATGATCTATGGTAACGAAGCAGCATTTCTGTTTTTTAATAATATTGTACAGTGAGCAAGGGGTTCCCTGAGCCAGAAATTAATGCTCAGGGACCCCCCCTGCTCCTGCACAATATTATTAAAAATACAGGAATGCTGCTTCATTACCATAGCGGATAACCGCTAAGGCATTGAAGGGGTTAACTCACCGTGCCCGCTTTATTGTGGGTAGCGGGGGTGGTTGAGGGGGGTATTTGGCCCTTGGTGTTAGTTTAGGGCTTGCGGGGAGGTTGCGGGTGCACTTAACCCCTTCACGGCCGTAGCAGTTAATACCGTTACGGTCATGAAGGGGTTAAGCCCTCCCGCTACCCCCCCGCAAGCCCTAAACAGCCACCGTTGGGGCTAATACCCCCTTCACCCACCCCCACTACCCACAATAAAAAAAATACACACAGCAGCCGCCAAAAAATAAATAAATAAATCTAAATAAATAAATAAAAAAATGACTATAAATTAATACATTTGAAATACATTTTTATTTATAGTGTAGATGTGCAGGGGGTCTCCGGAGCTGAACCGCACTGGTTTCAGGTCGGGGGACCCCCTTCTCCCCGAGATACAGCCCCCTTTATGAGGTGCTGGTATCCCTCTGCTTGGTTTACAGGTCCCGATTACGTGACCGCGGCCTGTAACCCAAGCAGAGGGATACCGGCACCCCCTAAAGGGGCCTGTATCTCGGGGAGCAGGGGGTCCCCAGACCTAAAACCACAGCGGTTCAGCTCCGGAGACCCTCTGCACATCTACACTATCAATAAAAATGTATTTTAAATGTATTTATTTATATTCATTTATTTATTTATTTATTTAGATTTATTTATTAATTGTGTTGCTGCTGCTGTGTGTGAATTTTTTTTATTGTGGGTAGTGGGGGTGGGTGAAGGGGGTATTAGCCCTATCGGATGTTGTTTAGGGCTTGTGGGGGGGTAGTGGGTGCACTTAACCCCTTCACGACCGTAGCGGTATTAACTGCTACGGTCGTGAAGGGGTTAAGTGCACCCGCAACCCCCCCGCACGACCTAAACTCACACCAAGGGCCAAACACCCCCTTCACCCATTCCCGCTACCCACAATAAAAAAAATTCACGCACAGCAGCCCCACAATTAATAAATAAATCTAAATAAATAAATAAATACATGAAGATAAATAAATATATACTGTATATATATACTGTATATATACAGTATATATATAATAACAATCCCTATACATATACAGTGTATACTGTGTATATATATACTGTATATATACATACATATATATATATATATATATATATATATATATATATATATATATATATATATATATATATATATATATATATATATATATATATACACACACACACACACACACAGTATATACACACACGTGATGAACCAATATACAAATACAGTACATGTAGAATGGTTATCAAAATCATACTGTCCTACAAATAACGATTCTCCATACAGACAATAATAATAATCCATTTAATAATCCTAACTGATCTTACAATATAAAACATAACATTCCAATCCACACAGTACATTGCATTTACATTGTATAAATGATGCATAAAATCTATGCACCATATACATTCTGCAAATGAATGTTAACAATATCATTGCAAGCTACTGTACCAGTAAATACAAACACTTCCAAACAAGTCAACTATTTTAACCAATAGCTGCAACCTTCTACGCGTTTCATGCAGGTAAATTGCACTTTATCAAGAAGTGTGTTAACATGGAATAATAACCCTATATATAGGTACAGTCTGCCGATTTGGCGCCCAAATCACTAATTGGTAACCTCATGTTAATTAAGGATATAACATATAGCTGTGTGAGCATCATATAAAAGCGGCTGAATACCTGTTCACACTGCGAGAAAAGAGCCTCCAAACCCACCTGCTCGGTGACACGCACCGCAGGGCAATGGAGGGCAAAATCTCGCGAGATGCGCCTCAAGCAAGCCACGTTTTTCAGCGCATGCGCAGATCGATATTTCTCAATAAACAGACTCAGATCCCGCGGATTGATGCCACTAAGGTCCTAAGTACTCGCGCATGCGCCAACATGCTCTAAGTGAATCTTGAACATATTGAAAATAAGGTGTGACCACCCACACAATGGGGATGTCCATGGGAATGCCTCATAAACCTATACAGACACCCATTGACATACCCCACTGAGGGGGGGGGGTGTGAAAGGAAAAAGGGAGGGAAAAGGAGGAAAAAGGGGAAAGAGAAGGGAGAAGAAGGAGGGAGGCGGGAGAGGGAAGGAAAGAGAGGGGAAGAGAAGGGTAAAAGGGGGGGGGAAAGGGAGGGAAAGGAGGGGGGGGTTGTGAATGAAGAGGGGAAGAGGAATGGGGAAAAAACACACCAACCCTGAGATATATTTAAGGTCTAGATTGAGAGCCTGATCAGGCAGACTGTACCCAATATATACAAAAACATACATAAATTGTGAATTTAAAAACAAAAAAAATATAATAATCAAACATAATAAAACATTTTTTGAAACTAACTTATACCTATATTAAAAACATATGAGCAGCCTACCTGAAGTACAGAGGATGACTACTTAATTAATTGTACATATAATTTGTTTAATTGCCTTTAAGATGATGTCATGAAAAGGCACATGGCCGTGCACACATGGTACTAGAGCCAATCAGAGCGTGGGAACTTTATCCCTACTCTGATTGGCTCTGGTATACCATGTGTCAGGGGATCGGGGGAGAAAGGATGTGACGTCAATGAAAACCTGTCACTTTGTACGGTAGCCAATCAGAGTAGGGATGGAGTTAACTAAAGAAATGTATTTTATTTAACTTGTTAATTTTTTCAAAAGGTTTTTTAACATGTGTATTTTTTTTTTGTGGTATATCATTTCTTGCCACTGTATGTATGTATGTATATATGTCTAGAGAGATATATACTGTACTGTACATTCAGGGTAAGAAATTATGATGTTTTAAAAGCTGGATTAGATGTGTTTTAAATTATTTTGTGTATGCTGCTATGCTTTATTGTGAGTTTAAAGTATTTTAAAATTAGATAGATATATTCCTTGGTATTGTATTGTGTGTTTGAGGAAGGTCAGGGATAGGCTTGGTTGTAAAGGTTGTATTTTTGCCGGTACTTATATTTTTTCAAAGGCTTAATTGTTTTGCTCTAGGCGTGAATTTGTTAATGGTTTCATTGTTCGGGATGTAGTGTGAAAGGTTTAGGGATGTAAATAATGATTGCTAATTGATTTTTGTTTACTTGGTTGATTAATTTGCAGAATGTATATGCTGCATAGATATTTAGGCATTTTATATTGGAATGTAAGTTGTTTAAATGGCTTTTCAGAGGTTTAGTGATGATTTAGATTGAGAGATCAGTTATGAATATTAAAGGAAATTGATTTTAATTTAGTGTGTATGTATGGAGAAGTGTTTGGTTGTAGGGCAGTATGGTTTTGATAACCCTTCTACATTTATTTGTACTGTATATTGGTTTATCATGGGTGTGTATATAACGTGTGTATATATATATATATATATATATATATATATATATATATATATATATATATATATATATATATATATATACTGTATATATATCTCTCTCTTTCTCTCTGTATATATATACAGTATATATATATAGTTGCATGATGAAGCCACAGTACAAATTCATGGGTGAAGGGTGGGTATCGGGCCTGTGTGGCTTAACCCCTTAATCACCTTTGCGGTTATTATCTGATAAGATGTTTAAGGGGTTAATTGATATCTGAATGTACTTGCAATGTATTGGCTTGGTATTTGCTATGTCTTGTATGGGCAAGAGAAGGAAGGCGCTGGCGATGGACACTTCGTATTGATGAGGTCAGTAGTACTTTATTTATTTGTATATGCTAGTTAATGTTTTTAATAATGGGCAATTAATCTATTATCCATATCTGGATAATAGTTATTTTGCACATTATTGTACTGTAGGTGTTGGGGGGAGGGTGTATGTATTGAATGTGTAGGCCAGGTTTATTTTTTTTGCATTCAGGGTTGGTTCCGTGGTTCTGCGTGGGACCTCAGGAGACCACCTGTGGGTATCCTTGGGTATCCCAAGGGTATAAGGCTGGTGGTTCCACGGGTGACACATACGGGGATGATGATGTGTGGTCCCACTTCTGTGGGGGCACCGCGGACCCGTAGTCTGCGGGGATGACGATGTCTGGTCCCACTTCTGTGGGGGCACCACCGACCCGTAGGTGCGGGGATGATGATGTGTGGTCCCACTTCTGTGGGGGCACCGCGGACCCGTAGTGAGCACCCGTGAGTTCCCCAGACCCCCGAGGGAACCACCCGAGGCCCCGCAGACACCTGTGGGTCTGTCCCGGGGCTCCCAGACATCCTTAGGCCTACCGCGAGGACCCAATTGTGGCCCACGGTAACCCAAGGAGACCACCTGGGGGCCATGGTGCTGGCAGGATCCACCAGCAGGCCTCCAGAACCTGTGTAAAAAGGGCTGATGGTAAACTGTAGGTCTGTCCAGGTGCCCTGCCAGCCCACCGGGGACTCGCATGGGGCTGCGTTATGAACCCTGTATGTAAAAGAATAAATCTTGTATTTATGGGGGGGCACAGGGGGTGGGCAATGTATTTAATAAATATAATGCTGTTTATTGTGGGTCATTGTACTGTTTTTATTGTGGGTACTGGGGGTGGGGGGGGGGGTGTTTCTCCAACGGTATGTGGGTAGGCCTCCCTTGTGGGTACTGACTGGGTGGTTAGGCCTCACGGGGGGGGGTTAGTGTGGGAGGGTATGTAGGCATCCCGAGTGGTGGGTGAGGGTGGGTTAACCCCTTAATGACTGTAGCGGTTAATAACCGCTATGGTGATTAAGGGGTTAGGGGACATTACTTTGGATGTTTTAATTTTTGTGTCTGATTTGCAGAAGCGGAGGGGCCATGGCCAGGATGGGGGGGGGATAATGGTATGTGGGTAGGGGGTGA